>NC_057800.1:698456185-698465703 GCF_018294505.1 Triticum aestivum
CGCCGTCCCTCTCGGCCTCGTTGCCGGCCACCCCGACCGCCTCCTTCGTCGCACCTTCGCCGCCCGGCCACCGCGGAGCCCGCCGCCCCGGTCACCGCCGCCGCCTCCGCCCCTCGTCGGCGCCCAAGTCCCCGGCGACCCCCCTCCCTCCGGCAAGTCCCGCGTCGCCGGCGAGCTCGAGATCCGCCGCCGGTGAACAGTGCATCACTCGGTGAACAGTAAACCCTAGATCGCGCGGGGTAAATTTCTTCTAAGTCCCGAAATCCCAGATCCATGTGCCCTTCTTCATGGCCCCGTAACTTTGCATCCGTAGCTCCGATTCATGCATATAGCATATCAAAATGTTCATCTCAGAGAGTACATCACTTCATTACATTGGATCATTTTCATTTGAGTTCATCTTGATGCCCGAAATGCTGTTAGAAGAGGGCTACTTGAGATAATTGTCAGATCTGCTGCTCCATTTAGATATTTGTCATTTTTGCCATGTTTAATGTGTGCATGATATGCCATGATGCTCTACATATGTTTTGTTAAGGGTTTTGTCATCTTTCCAGAGGTGCAACCCATGTATTTTTGTGATGTGTGTGGTGCCTAGTGCAAGCTTGCGAAGTGGTGCACTTGCTAATTCTGTTTTCAGGGACTTAGCATTTCCACTAAGTCCTTGAGCTGTTTAGTTCATGATGCCATATGTTCTTGTTGTTTTCTAGTGATCCGTGCCTCTTTTGAGGATGATCAGTAAGGATGTTTTGTTAATATTGTAGTGCTCTATCCATCCATGTCTTTGTTTGAAATTATGGAGCAACCTAGCTTGAGTCAATCGAGCTCTACTTTTGCTACTTTGTGAATCTGGGCAGATTGTCAACTTGTTTGCAATTTTGCCGATGATGTTGTAATTGATCCGTGCATGCTATGCCATTGTTCTTGCCATGTCTAGCTTGAATTTTGTGTGTTCTTGATAGATGTATGCTTATCTTATCATGACTTGCACCGTAGTGAGTGCATCGAGCTCGTTTACATGCCTACGTGATATCTGTTTTCAGCATGTGCCAGTTTTCACTAAGTCTGAAAACTGATTATGTTTTTGCCATGTTCACATGCTTGTAATTGTGTTTTCTGATCCTTTTTGGCTCAAGGTCACTAAGGGACTTTTGTTAAGCTCTTTGAGTAGCTCCATGCCATGCTTTACTTTGGCATGTTCAGGTCCTGTAGCATGTAGTTTTGTTGCTCCGAAGAGTGCTACTTGGTCTGAAATTCCACACAAGTGTTAATTTCACTAAGTCTGAGATCTGTTTGTCACATGCATTTTTGCCATGCTTGTTTGTACCTGTTAAAGGATGAATTGGCCGTAGCTCAGTGCTAGACTTTTTATAAGCACCTTGAATGCATCCCTGCCATGTATTTTTTTTGTCATGTTTGGGTGCTGTAGCTTGTTCATTTCATTGCATTTAGATGGCTACTTGCTGTAAATCGCAGACCGGTGTCATATTTGAATCGCTTGCCATTTCCAAACCGTAACTCCGATTCCAGTGATCTTTATATCGTTTTCAAGCGATTTCATCTCATCTTTCCAGTGGCACACTTGGATTTCCAAGTTGAGGCAAGGTTCATGCATTTACTGTCATATCTTGCATATGCATCCCGCATCGCATCCCGCATAGCATACCATCTTCGCATCATCTTATTTGATCCTTGCACGTGGTTGATAGTGTCCTTGTTCCTTGTTTGTATTGTTTGGGTAGAGCCGGGAGACGAGTTTGCTAACGAGGAGCCCGTTGAGTTTGCTTTCGAGGATCCAGTCAACTCTGACAACTTTGCAGGCAAGATGATCAGACCCTCGAAATCACTACTATCTTTGCTATGCTAGATTGCTCGCTCTTTTGCTATGCCAATGCTACGATGCCTACCACTTGCTTTAAAGCCACCCAAATTGCCATGTCAAACCTCTAACCCACCTTGTCCTAGCAAACTGTTGATTGGCTATGTTACCGCTTTGCTCAGCCCCTCTTATAGCGTTGCTAGTTGCAGGTGAAGATTGGAGGCCGTTCCTTGTTGGAACATTTATTTACTTGTTGGGATATCATTATATTGCTATGTTATCTTAATGCATCTATATACTTGGTAAAGGGTGGAAGGCTCGGCCTCTCGCCTAGTGTTTTGTTCCACTCTTGCTGCCCTAGTTTCCATCATATCAGTGTTATGTTCCCGGATTTTGCGTTCCTTACGCGGTTGGGTTATAATGGGAACCCCTTGATAGTTCGCCTTGATTAAAGCTTTTCCAGCAATGCCGAACCTTGGTTTTACCATTTTCCACCTAGCCTTTTTCTCTTGGGTTTCCGGAGCCCGAGGGTCATCTTATTTTAACCCCCCCCCCGGGCCAGTGCTCCTCTGAGTGTTGGTCCCACCGAGCGATGTCCGGGGCTACCAGGGGCAACTCTGGGCTGGCCTACCCGACGTCTGGCTCATCTGAGTGTGCCCTGAGAAAGAGATATGTGCAGCTCCTATCGGGATTTGTCGGCACATTCGGGCGGTGTTGCTGGTCTTGTTTTAACCTGTCAAAGTGTCTTGAAGAACCGAGATACCGAGTCTGATTGGAACGTCTTGGGAGGAGGTCTATTCCTTTGTTGACCGTGAGAGCTTGTCATGGGCTAAGTCGGGACTCCCCTGCAGGGATTTGAACTTTCGAAAGCCGTGCCCGCGGTTATGGGTAGATGGGAATTTGTTAATGTCTGGTTGTAGATAACTTGAACCTTAACTTAATTAAAAAGAATCAACCATGTGAGTTACCGCGATGGCCTCTTCTCGGCGGAGTCCGGGAAGTGGACACGGTGTTGGAGTAATGCTTGCATAGGTTGTCCTCTAGATTCTCGCCCGCGCTTTGCCTCCTCTTCTCGCTCTCTTTTGCGAATAAGTTAGCCACCATATATGCTAGTCACTTGCTGCAGCTCCACTTATATTTACCTTACCTTACCTATAAGCTTAAATAGTCTTGATCGCGAGGGTGCGAGATTGCTGAGTCCCTGTGGCTCACAAATTACTATTACACCAGATGCAGGGCCTGATGATTCCGCTCCAGGAGACACGCTTGAGCTCAAGTGGGAGTTCGAGGAAGACTCTCAACGTTACTATGTTTCCTTTCCTGATGATCAGTAGTGGTGCCCAGTTGGGGGAGATTGGGACCGTGTCGCATGTTGGGTTCTCTTTTATTTTGGCGCAGTAGTCGGGCCATGAGTGTTTGGATGATGTAATGTTATTAATGTACTTGATTGACGTGGCGAGTGTAAGCCAACTATGTTATCCCTTTTGATTATCTATATTACATGGGATGTTTGTGATGATTGCTTGACTTGCGACATATGCCTTCAATGCGATTATGCCTCTAAGTCGTGCCTCGACACATGGGAGATATAGTCGCATCGAGGGTGTTACAAGTTGGTATCAGAGCCTTCCCCGACCTTAGGAGCCCCATTGCTTGATCGTTTTTAGCAGCTGAGTTATGTCTAGAAAAATGTTTTGAGTCATCTAGGAATTATATATCGGAGAGTTTAGGAATTCTTTTTACTTCCCAGTCTCCTCATCGCTCTGGTAAGGCATCCTGACGTAGAGTTTTGACTCTTCTCTTCTCAAATTTCACTAATTTTTTTTAGGATCACGCGGGTATCTTGGAATCGTTCCGATGGTTTTATGTTGAGAACATTGTCTTGGTGCCTCCTGTCAGGGGTTTTGTGGAAGTGTCCCGGGGAGTTGAGCTCTGAGGTGTTGTCGTCATAATTTTATCGTTGCAGTTCTGGAATACCTGAGTCTAGTACACCGACATTGAAAATCTCTTTTATGCAGTTCGTTGGTGAGATAACCTCGACACCACCCAGTACTGGGGCGGGAGTTCGGGAGTATCACCATAACTTGTATAATGGATGCTTTTCGAAGGTTGAGGTAGATGGTTTCCGAAGGTTTCTCGGTTATGTGTTGAAGGATGGATACAGCTGGATGTAGGAATTGCTAGATTTGGGTGAGATATTATGCTTCCCCTGTATCCCCAACACCTGATTGCATAACCGGAAAGGGTCGGGAGTTTCATAGGTGGGAATTCTAGTAGCTCTAGTTCTTCTTCCACGGATATTGGTTTGAGATTGGGATTTCTTACCGAGTATTTGTTCTTGATCCATACCTTGTTGATTTATTTCTCTACCTTAATTCTACGTGGCTTCTCAATTTATGGATATGTGACCATTTCAAGAGGAATGCATTCATTCATTTTGTTCGGATGTGAAGACTATATGTTGCAATTTTCATTCCGTTGGATTCAGCTTCAATATTTGTCTGTCTATGTGCTAATGGTGGTCAACCTCTTCAGGATGGCTCCTCCAACGCGCACGACTCTGAATCCTGATCCGCCACCACCTCCACCTCCTCCGGAGGCATGGCAAGCTGTGATGGCCGCAACCAATGCAAACACGCAGTTGATCATGCAAATTCTCCAAGAGCGCAATCAAAGCAATCAAGGCAACAATCAGAATCACTCTGCTACACTCAACTAGTTCCTTGCTAACAGGCCAAAGACTTTCAGCAATTGTGTTGAGGCAACCGATGCTGACGATTGGCTTGTGGATCTGTGCAAGCATTTCGAGTGCAGTAACGTCAGGCCTGAGGACTTTGTTAAGTTCGCTTCCTTCCAACTCAAAGATCAAGCTGCAGAATGGTTCCAGCAGTACAAGGATTCCAGAGGTGGACGTGTTATCACTTGGGATGAATTTCGTCAAGATTTCAGAGCTCACCATATCCCTCAGAGCATGGTTGAAAGCAAGCGTGAGGAATTCCGCAACCTGAAGCAAGGCTCTTTGTCTGTCTATGACTACAACAAGTTGTTTCAGAAGCTCGCCCGCTTTGCCAAGCAGGACGTCCCTGATGAGAAGAGCATGATATACCAGTTCAGGGGTGGTCTCAGAGAAGAAATTCAGCTAGCTCTTGTCCTCTTTGAGCCCTTGAGGTACGATGAGTTCTACAACATGGCGTTGAAGCAAGAGGCCGCTCAGTTGAGGTGTGATGCTTCCAAGAAGCGAGTCAGAGATGTTACTCCTTCTTCCTCTACTCAAGTGGCCAAGCAGCAGAAGTATTGGCTTCCTCCTCCTTCGTTCCGTCAGCCGTATCAGCAGAAGAGCAAAGGTGGCAGTGGTTCTTCCCACCCACCCAACCCTGGTTTTCAGAACAAGACTTCGTCTCAAGCTCCAAGATCGAGTGCTCCGTATCACCGTCCGCTTTCAGAGGTCACGTGTAACAAGTGCCAACAGAAGGGTCACTATGCCAACAAGTGCTTCAACCAGAGGCGTCTTCCTCCTCCTCCTCCTGTCAGATCGGCAAGTACAGCTATGGTCAAGCATAACCCCAAGTCCGCCAAGGTCAACTTGATGAATGCAGCTCAGGCAGAGGACTCATCAGATGTCATTATGGGTAACCTTCCTATTAATGATATTCCTGCAAAAGTTCTTTTTGACACTGGTGCATCGCATTGTTTTATCTCGAGGCCATTTGTTTCTAAGCATGAGTTGCCTTTACAAGATTTGCCTAGACAGTTATCTTGGTTTCTCCGGGTAAATTCATGAATGCAAGCGCTATCGCCCCAGATGTTACTATCACCTTGGGTGTCTACAAATTTCTCTCTTCTCCGGTGTTTCTTGGTAACTCGGATATTGATCTTATTCTCGGAATGGATTGGCTTTCTAAGCACAAGGCTCGGCTTCATTGTGCAGCCAGGCAGATTCAATTGACTCATTCGTATGAGGATGTAATTGTCTTTGACGCTCGTGATGATACCATCCGTCTGTTTTCTCTCAATGAGAAGGATGAACTGGATGCTATCTCACAAATTCCAGTCATTTTCAAATATCAAGACGTCTTTCCAGAAGAGCTTCCAGGAATGCCTCCGCACCGGCCAGTTGAATTCGTTATTGATCTTGAGCCCGGTACGGAACCTGTGTGCTAGTGTCCTTACAAGCTCGGACCCGAAGAGTTGAAGGAGCTGAAGAAGCAACTCTATATTCAAGAGAAAATGGGTCTCATCCGGCCTAGTTCTTCTCCGTGGGGTTGTGGTGTTCTTTTTGTGAAGAAGAAGGATGGAACGGACCGACTTTGTGTTGATTACCGTCCATTGAACAAGAAGACCATCAAGAACAAATACCCACTTCCCAACATCAATGAGGTGTTCGAACAACTCAAAGGTGCCCAAGTATTCTCCAAGCTTGATCTCCGTATGGGTTATCATCATATTCAAATCCGTGAGCAAGATATTCCCAAGACGGCTTTCAGGACAAGCTATGGTTCATATGAATACACTATCATGTCTTTTGGCCTCGTCAACGCTCTTCCGACTTTCTCTCGCATGATGAATTTCATCTTCAACGCCTACACCTATGACTTCGTTTTGGTCTATCTCGACGACATTCTGGTTTTCTCGAAGAACAAGGAAGATCATGCCAAGCACTTGCGTCTGGTACTCGATAAGCTCAGAGAACATTAGTTCTACGCCAAGTTCTCCAAGTGGGAATTTTGGCTTGATGAGGTTCTTTATCTTGGTCATATCATCTCTACCAAGGGCATTGCCGTGAATCCTGAGAAGGTGTCTGCAATTGTGAATTGGGAACCTCCTCAGAACGTGAAGCAACTCCGTAGCTTCCTCGGTATCGCAAGCTATTGTCGAAGATTCGTTGAAAACTTTTCTAAGATCGCGAAGCCTCTCTCAAATCTCCTCCAGAAGCATGTCAAGTACGTTTGGTCTCCGGAGTGTGACATTGCTTTCAACACTTTGAAAGAGAAATTGATCACTGCTCCAGTTCTGACTCCGCCTGATGAATCCAAGCCGTATGAGGTCTTTTGTGATGCCTCTCTCCAAGGTCTTGGCGCAGTATTGATGCAAGAGAAGAAAGTTGTTGCTTATACCTCTCGCCAGTTGAATCCTAATGAGAACAACTACCCCACTCATGATCTCGAGTTGGCGGCAGTTGTGCATGCTCTTTTGGCTTGGAGACATCTTCTATTGGGAAAAAAAGTGGACATTTTCACTGATCACAAGAGTCTCAAGTACATCTTCACTCAGCCTAATCTCAACCTCAGGAAAACTCGATGGGTCAAAATGATTCAAGAGTATAATCCGAGTATCGAGTATACTCCAGGCAAGGCCAATGTGATTGCTGACGCATTGAGCAGAAAGGCTTACTGCAACAGTCTGATTCTCAAGCCTTATCAACCCAAGCTTTGTGAAGCTTTCCGCAAACTTAACCTGCAAGTTGTTCCTCAAGGTTTCCTCGCCAACCTTCAAGTCTCTCCTACCTTAGAAGACCAGATTCACCAAGCTCAGCTTCTTGATGCTATGGTGAAAAAGGTGAAGATTGGGATTGCGAAGAGTCAACCCAAGTACAAGTGCTACCGCCTTGATGACAAGGACACTCTCTTCTTCGAGGATCGTATTGTTGTACCCAAAGGTGACCTCCGTAAAGTGATCATGAACGAGGCTCACAATTCTCTCCTCTCCATCCATCCTGGGAGTATGAAGATGTATCAGGACCTCAAGCAGGCTTATTGGTGGACTCGAATGAAGCGCGAGATTGCTCAATTCGTGAATGAATGTGATGTCTGCAGAAGAGTGAAGGCAGAACACCAAAGGCCAGCTGGTCTCCTCCAACCTCTTGCCATTCCAGAATGGAAGTTTGACCACATTGAAATGGACTTCGTGACTAGGTTTCCAAAGTCCAAGCGTGGCAATGATGCTATATTCGTTGTCATCGACAAACTCACCAAAGTGGCTCACTTTCTGCCTATCAAAGAGTCGATCACTGCAGCTCAATTGGCGGAACTCTATACCTCTCGGATTGTCTCTCTACACGGTATTCCACAAGTGATCTCTTTAGACCATGGCAGCATCTTTACCTCCAAGTTTTGGGATTCTTTTCAAAAGGCCATGGGCACCTACATCCGCTTCAGTACAGCTTTCCATCCTCAAACTAGCGGTCAAGTCGAGCGTGTCAATCAGATTCTTGAAGATATGCTCAGGCTTGTGTGATCTCCTTCGGCATGAAGTGGGAGGATTGTCTTCCTTATGCTGAATTCTCGTACAACAACAGTTTTCAAGCAAGTTCGGGCAAGGCCCCATTTGAAATTTTGTATGGCAGGAAGTGCCATACCCCTCTCAACTGGTCTGAAACCGGTGAACGTCAGCTTTTGGGTAATGACTTAATCACAGAGGCAGAGGAAATGTGCAAAGTCATTCGAGATAACCTCAAAGCAGCCCAATCTCGCCAGAAGAGCTACTATGATAGTAAGCACCGTGATTTGGCTTTCGAGATCGGAGATCATGTTTACCTCCGTCTCTCTCCTATGAAAGGTACTCGTTGCTTCGGTATCAAAGGGAAGCTTGCCCCTAGAAACGTGGGACCTTTCAAGATTGTCAGCAAGAGAGGCGATCTCGCCTATCAACTCGAGCTTCCTTCAAACTTTGCAAATGTTCATGATGTGTTCCATGTCTCTCAGCTCCGAAAGTGCTTCAAGACTCCTGACCGTACTGTCAACTTCGAGGACATTGAGCTCCAAGAAGATCTCTCTTATCGTGAGCACACAGTTGCTATTCTTGAAGAGACTGAACGCAAGACTCGCAACGAGTCAATCAAATTTCTCAAAGTCAAGTGGTCACACCATTGCGATCGTGAAGCTACCTTGGAACGCGAGGATCACCTCCGTTCTGAGTACCCGGCATTCTTTCAGTCCTAGATCTCGGGACGAGATCCTTTCGTAGTGGTGGAGTGTTGTAACACCCCGGATGTAACTTTCCCAATTTGTACTCCAACTCTTGCCGTTTCCGGCGTTAAGTTATTTTATTTTCTCAGGTTTGGGTTTTGTCTCCGTGTGTTGTTGTCCTTGTCATGCATCTCATATCATGTCTTCATGTGGATTGCATTTGCATACGTGTTCGTCTCATGCATTCGAGCATTTTCCCCGGTTTCCGTTTTGCATTCCGGGGCTTCGTTCTCCTCCGGTGGTAATTTCTACCTTTCTTTCGTGTGTGGGGATTAAACATTTCCGGATTGGACCGAGACTTTCCAAGCGGCCTTGGTTTACTACCGGTAGACCGCCTGTCAAGTTTCTTGCCATTTGGACTTCGTTTGATACTCCAACGGTTAACCGAGGGACCGAAAAGGCCTCGTTTTTGTTTCAGCCCAACAGCCCTCCATTTGGGACAAAACCCACCTAACTCTGCTCCATCATCTAGAGCGTTCGATCACGATCGCGTGGCCGAAAACCGCACCTCATTTGGACTCTCCTAGCTCTTCCTATGCCTATTTAAAGGCCCCCCGATTTTCGGATCTCCTCCTCCCCCCGAAACCCTAAATCTCAGATCCGCCGCCGCCGGACACGTCCGCGCCACCACCGCCGGCCAACCACGAACCGCCACGTGGCCGCCGCGCCACCTCCCACCGCCGAAGCCCGCGCGGCCCAGCGCCGGCCCTCCCCGGCCCGCGCGCCCACCGCCG
>NC_057800.1:699451536-699451933 GCF_018294505.1 Triticum aestivum
GTAGGATTTTTTCAAACTTAGGCGAGTACTGGACTGCAGCTAAGCCCCCGAGTGGGAGGTCTGCTCTCCACTCGGTAGGATTTTTTCAAACTTAGGCGAGTACTGAACTGCAGCTAAGCCTCCGAGTGGGAGGTTTGCTCTCCACTCGGTAGGATTTTTAAACACTTAGGCGAGCACTGGGCTGCAGCTAAGCCTCCGAGTGGGAGTCTGGCTCACCACTCGGTAGGATTTTTAAATACATAGGCGAGCACTGGGCTGCAGCTAAGCCTCCGAGTGGGAGTCTGGCTCGCCACTCGGTAGGATTTTTAAATACTTAGGCGAGCACTGAGCTGCAGCTAAGCCTCCGAGTGGGAGTCTGGCTCGCCACTCGGTAGGATTTTTAAACACTTAGGCGAGC
>NC_057800.1:699452035-699465444 GCF_018294505.1 Triticum aestivum
AGGCGAGCACTGGGCTGCAGCTAAGCCTCCAAGTGGGAGTCTGGTTCGCCACTCGGTAGGATTTTTAAACAATTAGGCGAGCACTGGGCTGCAGCTAAGCCTCCGAGTGGGAGCCTGGCTCACCACTCGGTAGGATTTTTAAACACTTAGGCGAGCACTGAGCCGCAGCTAAACCTCCGAGTGGGAGTCTGGCTCGCCACTCGGTAGGATTTTTAAACACTTAAGCGAGCACTGGGCTGCAGCTAAGCCTCCGAGTGGGAGTCTGGCTCACCACTCGGTAGGATTTTTAAACACTTAGGCAAGCACTGGGCTGCAGCTAAGCCTCCGAGTGGGAGTCTGGCTCACCACTCGGTAGGATTTTTTTTACAAACTTAGGCGAAACGGATTCGCAGCTAAGCCACCCACTGGGGGATTTCACACGCAAACAAAAGCGACAACAATTATAGGAAAAATTGTAACACTCTTGTCTTTGATAAATAGACTACAGAAGTTTTTCTTATTACATCTCATCCGAGTGAGAATTCAAGTGTAAAAGGGGCGGAGCAGTTCTGCATTCCAAGCTCGTGGCTCATCGATCTGGCGATCGACATTGTAAAGGTGATACGCTCCATTGTGGAGGACTCTGGTGATGATGAAGGGACCTTCCCAAGTAGGAGCGAGCTTGTGTGGTTTCTGTTGATCCACTCGGAGGACCAAATCTCCTTCTTGGAAGGCTCGACTCTTCACATTTCTGGCATGGAATCGACGCAAGTCTTGCTGATAAATGGTCGATCGGATCATAGCCATTTCTCTTTCTTCTTACAGGAGGTCGACTGCGTCTTGCCGGGCTTGTTCTGCTTCATCTTCGGTATAAAGCTCGACTCGGGGTGCATTGTGAAGTAGATCACTCGGCAGGACTGCTTCCGCTCCGTAAACCAGAAAGAACGGAGTTCTTCCAATCGACCGATTCGGGGTGGTCCTCAATCCCCACAGAACTGACAGAAGCTTGTCGACCCAAGCGCCTGCTGTGTTCTTGAGATCACGCATCAGCCGAGGCTTTAGTCCTTTGAGAATCAGACCATTTGCCCTTTCTGCTTGTCCATTCGACTGGGGGTGGGCGACCGATGTGTAGTCGACTCGTGTGCCTTGAGAGGCGCAAAAAGCTCTGAACTTGTCTGAATCAAAGTTTGACCCATTGTCGGTGATGATGCTATGCGGGACTCCATATCTGAATGTTAACTCTCTGACGAAACTGATAGCAGTGCAAGCATCAAGATTCTTGATAGGCTTAGCTTCAATCCATTTGGTAAACTTGTCGACTGCCACAAGCACATGTGTGAAACCGCTCCTGCCTGTTCTCAATGGGCCAACCATGTCCAGTCCCCAAACAGCGAAGGGCCAGACGAGTGGAATGGTCTTCAGGGCTGATGCAGGCTTGTGCGACATGTTGGAGTAGAACTGGCACCCTTCACACTTGTCAACTATCTCTTTTGCCATTTCATTCGCTCTTGGCCAGTAAAATCCCGCTCGATATGCTTTAGCCACAATGGTCCGAGAGGACGCATGATGACCACAGGTCCCCGAGTGGATATCATCAAGGATTATCTGACCTTCTTCTGGTGTTATACACTTCTGACCGACTCCAGTCGCGCTTTCTCTATACAACTGTCCCTTTATGATTGTAAAGGCCTTGGATCGACGGACGATCTGTCGAGCCTCTTCTTCGTCCTCCGGGAGTTCCTTTCTCAGGATATACGCGATGTACGGTATCGTTCAGTCGGGGGTGATTGCCAAAACTTCCATGATTAGGTCGACCACTGCCGGAATTTCAACTTCAGTCGGATCTGTGGCACTCTTTGGCTGCGGGGCTTCATCTGTAAAAGGATCTTCTTGGACTGATGGCGAGTGGATGTGTTCCAAAAACACATTGCTGGGGATGGCTTCTCTCTTGGAGCCTATCTTTGCCAAATCATCAGCCACTTGATTTTTCAGTCGGGGAATGTGATGAAGCTCTAACCCCTCGAATTTCTTCTCTAACTTTCTCACTGCATTGCAATAACCAGTCATAGCTGGACTTCTGACGTCCCACTCCTTCATCACCTGATTAACCACCAAATCTGAGTCGCCATAGACCATGAGGCGACGAACGCCGAGTGAAATGGCCATGCGCAACCCATACAAAAGTGCTTCATATTCTGCTTCGTTATTGGAGGAATCGAAGTGAATTTGGAGAACATATCTGAGCTTATCTCCTCGGGGGGAAACCAATACTACCCCAGCACCGGAACCATTCAGCATCTTAGATCCATCGAAGAACATGGTCCAGTGCTCCGAGTGAACTTGAGTCAGAAGTTGCTGTTCGATCCACTCGGCGACGAAATCTGTAATTGCTTGAGACTTGATAGCTTTCTTTGCCTCAAACTTGATATCTAGGGGAAGAAGTTCAATCGCCCATTTGGCCACTCGACCAGTTGCATCTCTGTTGTGCAAAATCTCTGATAGTGGAGCGTCGCTGATGACTGTAATGGAATGATCAGAGAAGTAATGTGCAACCTTCTTCGTGGTCATATAAATCCCATATACAAGCTTCTGGTAATGAGGATATCTTTGCTTTGAAGGAGTCAAAACTTCAGAAACATAATATACTGGGCGCTGAACTTTGAAGGCATTTCCTTCTTCTTCCCGCTCGACCATAAGTACTGTACTGACAACTTGTCCTGTGGCTGCCATGTAAAGCAGCAAAGGTTCCTTGCTGATTGGGGCAGCAAGCACCGGCTGGGTGGAGAGAAGAGCTTTGAGCTCTGTAAAATGCTGCATCAGCTTCTGGAGTCCACTCGAACTTGTCGGACTTCTTCATCAGTCGGTAAAGAGGCAATGCCTTTTCATCGAGGCGAGAGATGAATCGACTTAAAGCGGCCAAGCATCCTGTAAGCTTCTGGATGTCATGCACACGCACAGGACATTTCATCCGGAGTATAGCACCAATTTTTTCAGGATTGGCGTCGATTCCCTGTTGGGAAACGAAAAAACCGAGTAACTTCCCACCTGGAACTCCGAATGTGCACTTTGACGGATTGAGCTTGATATCATACCTCCTGAGGTTGGCAAAGGTTTCAGCAAGGTCAGTCAGCAGGTCGGAACCCTTCCGTGACTTAACCATAATATCCTCCATGTATGCCTCCACATTCCGACTGATTTGAGTGAGCAAACACTTCTGAATCATCCTCATGAACGTGGCTCCGGCATTCTTGAGGCCGAACGGCATGGTGACATAATAGAAGCACCCGAATGGAGTGATGAAAGCTGTTTTGATCTCGTCGGGTCCGTACAGACGGATCTGATGGTACCCGGAATAGGCGTCTAGAAAAGACAAACGCTCACATCCCGCAGTCAAGTCGACTATCTGGTCGATGCGGGGGAGAGGAAAATGATCTTTTGGGCAGGCCCGATTGATATGCTTGAAATCAATGCACATGCGAAGTGACTTGTCCTTCTTGGGGACCATGACAACATTGGCGAGCCACTCGGAGTGATAAATTTCTTGGATGAACTCCACTGCTAAGAGCCGAGCCACCTCCTCGCCAATGGCCTTCCTCTTCTAGACAGCGGACCGTCGAAGATCTTCTTTCACAGGTTTAAATTTTGGGTCGACTCGTAGACGGTGCTCAGCCAGCCCCCTAGGAACTCCAGGCATGTCAGCAGGCTTCCATGCGAAGATGTCCCAGTTCTCACGGAGGAACTGGACGAGCGCTTCTTCCTATTTGGAGTCGAGCGTCATTGAGATGTGAGTCGGAGCAGCATTTGGATCGGTCGGGTGAATGTGAACCGCCTTCGTTTCATCGGACGACTGAAAAGCTGATTCTGAAGTAGGCTTCTTAGCTCGTAGCAACTCACTCGGATCTGCAGTCTTCTGATACTCTTGCAGCTCGACCACTGCCATCTGAGCGTCAGCAATCTTTGAGCCTTTCTGAAAACACTCTTCTGCTTTCTTCCGATTGCCTGTAACAGTGATCACACCTTTGGGACCAGGCATCTTCAATTTGAGATACACATAACATGGTCAAGCCATGAAGCGTGCATAAGCTGGCCTGCCCAAAATAGCGTGATAAGCACTTTGGAAATCTACAACGTCGAATGTCAACTTTTCCTTGCGGTAATTCTTGGAATCACCGAAAACCACATCAAGAGCAATTTGGCCGAGTGACTCGGCTTTCTTCCCAGGAATGACTCCATGGAAACTCATGTTACTGGTACTGAGCCTGGACATCGGAATGCCCATCCCTTTCAATGTTTCTCCATACAGTATGTTCAAACCGCTGCCTCCGTCCATCAGGACTTTGGTCAGTCGAGTGCCTTCGACAACTGGGTCGACCACCAGAGCTTGCCTCCCAGGGGTGGCAATGTGCGTAGGGTGATCAGACTGGTCGAATGTGATGGCAGTCTGGGAACACTTTAGATAATTGGGTGTTGCCGGAGCAACCATATTTACCTCACGGTTAATAACCTTCAGTCGACTTTTGCTCTCAACATCAGCAAAAATCATCAGGGTGGAATTGACCTGGGGGTACCCATCATCACTATCTTCCTTGTCCTCAACTTTGTCTGACTCCTTTTCCTTATCTTTGGACTGCTTGCCCTAAAAATGCTGGATCAGAAGCCGACACTGTCAAGTGGTATGCTTTGGGTAAATGAGTTTACCCTCTTCATCTTTCTTGGTGTGGATGTGACACGGTAGATCCAAAACATCATTTCCATCTTGGTCTTTAACTTTCTTGGGGTTCCAAGGTCCTTTGGGTTTTCCCTTAAATTTTCCCTAGGTTACAGCCAGGGCCTCCCTAGGAGCGACTGGCTCGGCTTTCCGCTTCTGTTTCCGACTGGAATTTCCTCCGGTTTCCTGGGCGACTGCTTTATGCTTGCCACTCCGGAGTCGATCCTCATCTTCACCATTAGCGTATTTGGTGGCAATCTCCATCATCCGATTCAGAGACATCTCTCCGGTTCGACCGAACTTCAGATTTAATTCTCTGTACTTAACGCCTTTTTAAAGGCACAAACTGCTTGATGATCTGGTACATTTTCAACTGTGTGATGCAATGTGATCCACCTCTGGATGTAATCCCTCAGAGTTTCATTCGGTTTCTGCACGAAAGACCGCAATTCCGTAAGGCCTGCAGGTCGCTTGCATGTTCCTTCAAATGTGGTGACAAACACTCGGGAGAGATCCTCCCAAGTGTAAATGCTGCTGGGTGCTAACTGATTCAGCCACGCTCTGGCCGAGCCTTCTAACATGAGAGGCAAGTGCTTCATGGCTATCTCATCATTCCCACCGCCAATCTGGACAGCCACGCGGTAATCTTCGAGCCAAGTATCGGGCTTGGACTCACCGGTGAACTTACTAACTCCAGTCGCCAACCTGAAGTTGGGAGGAATTACAGCGGCTCTGATGGCTCGACTGAAACACTCTGGCCCTGAAACATATACTCTGCTACTGGTAGGCTCATCTCTGTCGTGGCCTTCTCGGTGAGCTCTATTCCTGTCGACCAAACCTTGAACGAGAATGGGCCTCGCATCAAAGCCTGGTTCCCTCGGGTCGACTGGAATTCTCCGCCCAACACTATGAGGGCGTCTGTCATCCTGCTGTCGAGGCACATATGATCCACTCCTCAGGGGAGGGGTTGGCACTCGACGTCGATCATCACGATCGAATCGGTGATCATACTGCTCATTCCTTCTGTACTGATCACGCCGGTCTCCACGTCCCTCACGCCTCGGAGGCGATCTTGGGCTGTGAGCCGACTGGACTGTATCCGCTGCAACGGATCGACTGTGGATCCTGTTCCGCGACTGAGAAACAGCGGAATTCTGGTCTCCCGCTGCCCGGTGCAACGCTCTGATTTTCAACAAGCCTCTGCCAGCCTCTGACTGAGAGGGCTGAGTCGACTCTGCTATACGGGCCGCAGCCGCCAAATTCTGAATTGGAGTACGATATACCTGCGGGGGCGGAAAAAGTTGACGTCGACTGGATTCTAGAGCCCGTTGACGCGCTCGCTCGTCGAGTATTCGCTGGAGATTCTCCAGTCGAGTGCGCTCGGCCAAGTTAGCCAAGCGCGCATCCTCCAAGGCTCGGGCCTCGGAGGTTTCTCCAACGATAGGAGTGTGGAGTGCATCCATGTTCCGGCGGCGAAGCTCCTCCCGCTACAATGACGTGAGAGGCTCTGGGAGATACTCCTCGTGAGGACGTGACGGGTCGCCCCCATCCGCGCCTCCGTCGGCGCGGGGGAAATCGGGAGGACTGCGTGGCCCATCGATCACCAGAACCTCTGCAGCTGGGTCACTGCTGTCGCATTCGGATGCGGTCTCTGCGGAGCCAGTTGACAGGTCGAACAAGCCGTAGAGGGATTCGTCGGGCTCGATTGCCGCGACTTGTGGGGTGGCCGACTGGCGGGCCACCGCATGTCTCACCCACCTCTGAAGCCTCGACCGACCGGAGCGCTTGCGCCGGCGAGAAATAGGGCGGGGAGATGCCACAGGAGCCGACCGATACTGGGTCGACGGCTGCCGCAGGAGGACACCACGGACGCATGCGCGAAAGTGCGTCGCCCCGCGGACAGGGAGCGCGTCCACGTCGAGTGGAGCCTCCTGAAGCCAAGCGGAGTCGTCGGCGATGAACGTGAGCGCGCCGAGACGGATCTCGCGGCCCTCCACCAAAGCTCCGCCCGAAACCATGATCAAAGAGATCGAAAAAAATCGCAACTTCTCCAACTAGGCGCTAAGACTCCTGGCCCCACAGTGGGCGCCAACTGTCGTGGTTCTAACTCTGACAGTGATGTAGGGGAGTATGTATGGAGAGGCTAGATCTTAGCTATGGAGGAGTTGTAAGCACACGAGGATTACGAGTTCAGGCCCTTCTCGGAGGAAGTAACAGCCCTACGTCTCGGTGCCCGAAGGCGGTCGACTGAATTATGTGTGTATGAATAACAGGGGTGCGAACCCTTGATACTGAGGAGGGGGGTGGCTTATATAGAGTTCATCAGGCCCCTCCAGCCCTCAGTAATGCAGGGTTTAAAGTACATTAAGACTGGGGGTTACTGGTAACGCCCCTAATAAAGTGCTATGATGACCATAAAAACTACTTAATGACCAACCGTTTGCGTGCAGGGTGACTTTAGATCTCCTGGCAGTCGAGTGGTTGGATCTTGGTCGAGTGGTTGCTTCGTGGTCGAGTGTCTTGAATCCGTCGAGTGGGATACCTCCAAGTCGATTGAAAGGTGACTTCTTCTAGGGATGTCCTTGGGTAGGGTACTTAGGACAGGTCCATGCCCCTATCCTAGATACATAGCTTCATCATGCGCTCCCTGATTCTGCCCTTTCACCGTTTCTTAAATTCCCGGAGATCCGTAACTCCGGTTGGGCTGAAATTTTGACACGATTTTTATCCAGATATTGGCTTTCTTGCGGCAAAAGAAGGGCACCAACCGCCTTACGGAGTGGCCACGAGGGCCCGGGGCGCGCCACTCACCCTCGTGGGCCCCTCGGGCATCGTCTCGCGTTAATTCCAGTTCCCAAAATTCACATATATTCCAAAAAAATCTCCGTAAGTTTTTATCCCGTTTGGACTCCATTTGATATGGATTTTCTGCGAAACAAAAAACATGCAACAAACAGGAACTGGCACTGGGCACTGGATCAATATGTTAGTCCCAAAAATAGTATAAAAAGTTGCCAAAAGTATGCAAAAGTTGTAGAATATTGGCATGGAACAATAAAAAATTATAGATACGACGGTGATGTATCAATAAGGTTGATGAGTTCAACATTAGCATGGTAAGGTTGATAACTATATCATTAGAAGGATGGTAACTAGAACGTGTGGTAACTTTAGTGTGATAAGGTTGATAGGTTCAACATTAGCACCCTGGTAACAAATAGCATGGTAAGGTTGATAATTGTATCATTAGAGTGCTGATAACTAGAGCGTGAGAAACATGGTAAGTTTAGCATGGGCAGCATGATAACTTTACATAGAAATTCTTGGGATATATTTCAATAACTTCTTCCTTGGTGAAAATTTACCATGGTGTTTGAGAGTAAGTTATTAGCTATGTGGAACGTAAAAATATCGTTTTTTCCACACATAAGTTTATCGGCGTAAGTTTTTAACAACATTTTTTCTCTCGGTCAAAAGTTATCATGGTGTTTGTACACAAACTATAATGTTTTGCGGTACATATATTACCATGTTATTTACACAGAAGTTATCAAGATATATTTCAAGAACCAGTTAAAGTTACCGTGGATTTTATTATGTAAGTTATCGGTGGTGCATATATTATCATGTTAATTACACAAAAGTTACCGGGTATGTTTTTAACTATCTTTTTTCCTGGGTCAAATTTTTGCGGTGTTTGGATGTAAGTTATCATGTCTATGGTGTGCATATTACCATGCAATTTACGCAGAAATTATCAGTGCTAAGTTTTTCAATAATATCTTTCCCCTAAGCCAAAGGTTATCATAGTGTTTGCCTATGGTGTGTAAATAAAAAAAATCTAAAACTTCGTGGATGTGATTATGAGAAAATGTTTTAAAAGCTTGCAAAGTTTTGTCAACAAAAAAATAAAATGATCTCAATACAAAACGAAATAGAAATGATGCTCTCGTTCACATGTTTTTAGCACAAATTTGTTTTTTTTTGTACAAAGCTCATTGGATGTCATTTCGCTACCAAATTTTGCAAGCACCTAAAACATTTCGACAAAATCACATCCCAAAATTTGCAGATTTTTTTAATAAATTTTTTGACCGTGGGTGCACTGGTGGTGCAAAAACCCACACTCTTTCGGCGACACAACACCGACGATGACGACTGAAGCTGTGGCCGCTTGGCTCGGTTGTGATGGTCGCGCTACTGCCATCAATAACTCTGGTGGCTAGTAGTTCATACTCCGTACGGCGGCCACGAGCTGCATCACAGGCATTGACGCTCCGGCCAACAGCCGAACTGGCGGAAGCATGGCGTGGCGATGAGACCTCCAGCGGCGGGGTTGGGCAGTGGGGTTAGGGGTGGACGCACAAGCGATGACCGAAGACTTCCTGGGCGAAAACACTAGCGGTAGTAGGCAGGTGGATGAGCTAGCATGGTGCGGGAATGTTCGGCGCGGTAGTTGGGGCCACACACGCGAGCGGCTGTGTTTTGCTAGAGCCAAACGGGTGATTCAAATTTGTTGGAATTTTGCTAGTAGGCCTTGTGGTCCAAAGCCTAACTAAAATTTTGAAATTCCCTTGGTCCATTCATGCACACATGTGAGTGGAGTGAGTGAGGCTAAAGTTTAGTCCCACCCCGGAAGTTGAGAGAGAGTTGCGCATCTTTATAAGGTGAGCTTTTCTACCACTTGTATGAGCATGAGAAGAGGAGACCTACTCGTTCGCCTCGCCTCGCCTCATCACGACGCGCCGCGCCGCGGATTGCGGGATTGAGCCGAGCCGAGGACAGAGCTATGCACGTTGAGCCGAGGACATATAGAGGGGCGATCAGGTTTTTGGGGAGCGCACTCGCGCAACGACTTCTTCCCCGACCTCGGCAACCTCATCCTCGGCGACATGGGCGACAACGTTAACACCGGCGGTGCTGCTCCCGCTGCACCGTATGTGATTCTATCCTTCATGTTCGAGATCGTGGTAGAATTCATGTTTGTCTTCATGAGGTAAAAATCAATTACTCCCTTCCTTTTAGTTTATAGTGCTTTTAAAACGAAAAACCTTAGTTTTTCAGATAAGCCGTGTAAGAGCATCTCTAGCAGACCCCGTGTAATGCCGATCCGCAAAATGCACTTATAGTTCGCTGCAGATGAGATTTGCGGGTCGAATTCATGCGCTGCGGATCAGCCCCCTATATGAAACTGTAAAATTTAAAAAAAAGCATTCGCCTGAGAAACTTGCAACGACATTGATCATACATTAATTTATCTACATACTACATTGATCATACATAGTTCATCTACATTGATCATACTAGTGGGGAAATCTACAGGCCCGAGCCTAGCTACAGAAAATCGACGAGCTTGCGGAGGCAACGACGCGGTGGAGGAGCCAGAGGAGCTCAGTCCTCGTCGAAGGAGTCGAGGTCGATGAAGAACTTGGCCTGCTCCGCCTTCATGACGCACAGGTCCGCCTCCTTGGACGCGTGCGCCTGCGACGCCGCGATGCCCGTCTGGAGGAACATCTGCTCGTACTCGAGCTCGCGGCGGCAGCCGCGAGCTCGCGCTCGTACTCGACCATCTCGCACCGTTTGAACGTCGACGGCGGCCGGCTTCCGTGGTTGAGCCACCTCCGCGCGCCCCGCTTGCGTACGGCGTCGAATCTAGTGCGGTGGCGGCGCTCCGCGTCATCCCCAGAGCTCCCGTAGCCATCCATGGCTTTTTTAGGCTCGCCGGTGGCGAGATATTGGGCGGAGGAGGGGAATCATGGCGGAGCAGTGGCGGAGGCGGATAGGGTTTGACCCGTATCCGAGCGGCGAAATCGTATAATAGCGGTGGGGAGAGTGTTTTTGTGGGCCGCGTTAAAAATTTTACAGGCCAGGCCGCGGATACGGTGTCTATTCTGACGAGAGAAACGAGCCGAACCCGTATACTCGCCGGAATTATACGAGTTCAGTTTTTTTTTGCGTAGTAATACGTGTCTCATTAATAAAATAAAGATTCACTTACAGGCCATGTAAACATCAACATTACATGACTGAAAAGATAAGATAACCTATGTAAAAGAAAAACTAGCACATGTTCCTCTCCACTAAAAAAAGAAGACAGCATCACCTTTTCACTCGAGCTCGTTCTATCTTTTTTATGGGGTCGGCTAGAGATGCTCTAAGTGAAAAGGAGGGAGTATTTGTATAAATCTACGTCGTCTATATTGGAGACGCTTAAAAGGACACCATCCCCTGTGCGTGCCAAATTGGCGAACCTCCTTCCTTTGGAAGAGACAAATCGCCGAGCGACTAGCGCGCCGCCCACAAGGTTTGTCTCTTCTCCCCTCCCTCCCTCTCTGCTGCGCCGCCGCTAGGGTTAGCCTGGGCCGCGCCGTCGCCTAGACTCCGCGGGACGCGATGTGGTTGCCCTCGCTCGGTCACGGCCAGGAGGGTGGACTGGCGGTCGACGAGTTGCCGACCGAAGGAGGGCCGCCGCTTGCTCTGCCACCCCCGATCTGGAATAGAAGGGAGCAACTCCGGCGGCGAAGGAGATGGGGAGAGGACGGCGGATTGGGGGCAGATGCTGCTGCTATTTGTATGGAGGATTGGGGAAGAAGATGGATCTCTGTTTGGGAGAGCAGAAAGGATTGCCTGCTGCATGAGAGAGCAGAGGGGATGCAGTGTAGTGTAGATATGAGGATCTGCTTGATTTGCTTGATGCTTGTGCTGCTGCTTGCTTTGCTTCATACTTTTGTTCGTTTCTCGTTTGCTCATCTCTTCTTAATCAACTGCTGTGATTCTTACAACTTGTGTCCTTTGTCCCTTTTGCAGGGAGGATTAGGTTATTAGATTCTGCAATGGACTCCGTCCTTGAGATCCAGAGTCAAGCGAAGCAGCAACTTCAGCGTGCAGCAATGGCAGCCGCACCGGCTGAAGTTCTCCCGCCTTGTAAGAGGCAAAAGAAGAACCCCAGTTGTCTGGGAACCTCCGCCGTCCTTCCGGCCACGGCGACTGCCGACTGGTTCGCGCTCCAGCTCGACATAGTCCGCCGCATCGCCGACTCCTTCCTCGCCACCAATGACATTGACTGCTACATGGACTTCCGCGCCGTCTGCCACAGCTGGCGTTCCGCCACCGACGACCCCAAGGACAACATTTTGGACTACCGGTTCCTTCCGCGCCGATGGATCATCCTTGACGAGGTCTTTCAGAGTGGGACTCACCGCCTCTTGGTAAACACCGCCACCGGCCGAATCCTTCACAGGGAGCTCCCGCTGCTCTCCGACTACTATATCGTCACCACCACTCTCGACGGCTTCTTCGTCCTGGCCGATAGGGGCCCCCCTCATGCTGCTCGTGTCTTCAACCCTCTCACTGGTGGCGTCATCCCTTTCACCGTGCCCGTGCCGCCTGAGGTAAAGGTCACCTGTTCGCTCTGCTTTGAGTTTGCTTCGCCCATGCTCACCTTGCTCTCCAAGTCATTTTGCAAGATATACACAGCCAGTCCTCACAGTATCCGCACCGAAGACTTTGAGATTTCACTCTATGGTCTGTTTCGGAGGGCGGTCGAAGGTGATTTGGCCGGCCTTTGGTGGCTACCAGCCGGAAGCTTGGAATCAGCCGAAACAGCTGCTGTGAATGCGATTGGCAAGATCTGCGATGTGATGAAGTCGCTCCATGTTGACCCGTTGAAGTTCTTTTCTGGTGATCCTCCTGATATGGGGCTTGCAGACGACACCAAGTGTTTCCTAATGGATTTTGGTGGACAACTGCTGGCCACCATCAAGGGACAACTCGTCCAGATTTTCAGGTACGAAGCCAAGAATGGCGTGCTTTTGCATTTGAAGAGCATCGGCAACCATGCCATCTTCCTTGGTCATCATAGGTGCATAGCTGTGGATACTGATATGTTCCCATTGATCGAGGCAAACTGTGTTTACTACACTGAACAACTGGGTTTGTATGCTCGTATCCGGAAATGCAACATCAAGGACGAGAAAGTAGAGAGCATCTCGGAAGCCGTTGATTTTGTGAAGCAGGACAAGCAGTTTGTCCTCGTCGGCGACCGTCCTTTTACAATCATCCAGCTTCTGTCAAGCTACACCATCAACATCCGGGATTCTGAACTGGCCTTACATCAGATCACATGAGGTGCTGATAAACTGGATGATCTGGCCTATGGTATGCATTGCTAAGAAAGGGTTCCTGTTTTGTTACTTTGGTTAAGCGTTGATTTGTTCCGGGCAAGAAACGGATTGAATCTAGGCTGTATCTTCTATGATGGAACTACTGTCTACTACATTATGTCCTCCCCTGTTTAGCCATATGCTATCTTGTGTGCAATGTGGTTCTTAATTTCTGCAGTAGATAACGTCAGCTAGACCTTTCCCCCTTTTTATGTATTTTGCTCTGCAACTGAATCTTTGAAAATGTGGCATGCCTCATTGTTCTGTATAATCTTTGAAAATGTGGCATGCCTCATTGTTCTGTATAATCTTTGAAAATGTGGCATGCCTCATTGTTCTGTATAGTATGCTTACCAGCGGTTTGTGGAACTACTGTATCTTGCGGCCAGGAAGGGCTTTAAGGCACCTCTGATAAATTGGATGATTGAGTCCATGGGTTCCTGTTTTCTCTCTGGTCTTATGCTTTGTCATGCCGGTTATGCCTTGACTTGCTCCGGCCAAGAAACTGGTTGTCATGCTGGTTATGCCTTGACATGCTGATATGTACCCAATGGTCCAAT
>NC_057800.1:699465816-699477036 GCF_018294505.1 Triticum aestivum
CCCTGCAGCTGAATCATTGAATATATGCTGTGCCTCCTCGTTTTAGATTTGCTTACCGGTGGTCTGTAGAACTGTTGTATGTTGCGGCAAGGCTTATAATAAGGTATCAGGTATGCATGTAATGTTTCATCTAATTTTTGTGATGCTTTCTGGTGGCTACATGTCATCCTATGTACTAGCTTTTGTAATTTGTTCTTTATTGGATTTCTCGAGAAATACAATTTGTACCACAATTGCCCTTACAAACTAATATGTGTGTTCTGCTAAGAATTAATGACGGAGTTTGTAGTTGTTGTTTCTAGATGGTTTTGTAGGTTTAGCTGTTTACATGCTTTTGCCGGGCATGCAGGTGTTTTGCTATTAGATGCATACTGTGTCATGCATGTGTTGATTGGATCATACTGTGAGACAGAGCTGTTGAGGATGAAGCTTGTTGGCCATATGCACCACTAGTAATAATACAATGGCCTACAATGTTATCTGAATAATTCACTTGGCTGAACATTCCTGCTGATGGCAGTGGCCCTTTCTACAGTATAAAAACAACAGTGAAAACCATTCTGTCAGGAGATTGTTCTATATATGCGGCATTACCTAGATACCTGGTTCTAATGTTATTTCAGAATTTCCCCGGATTCCCCCCTCCCCTCCCGAGGCGCTCCCGCGGACGCCCCTGGGAGGGAACCCTAGCGCCGCCGCCCCCGTCCCTCCGCCCCTTCCCCCCTCCCTCGCCGCCGCTGGTGGCGTCGCCGGCCAAAGGCCGCGTGGTGTAGGCGGCGGCGGGGCGGCTCTCTCCCTCGCGTGGGTGGCGGACGTCGCGGGGCGGCCTCCCCTGCTCGGTGGCATCGGGCGCCGGCTTGCCTCTGCTCCGGCTTCCCTCCTCTGCCTCCCTCCCTGGTGACCTGCCGGCGTCGCTTCCTCTCCTCCTCCCCCCTCCTCGTGGGGCTCTGGAGGCTCGGGGGTGTGCTGGCGGCGGATCTGGAGCCCCCTGCCTAGATTCGGCGGGTGCTGGCGATTGGCGGCTGCAGGGGCGACCGGCGGCCCCTTCTAAGGTGGTGGTGGTGCAGCCGGGGTTCTTCCTCTCCGGCGAGGTGGCTGGGCACCGGCTGGACCTGGCCAGGGCGTGGAGACGCGGGGGTGTGTGTGCGTGCGGCTGGTCTCTTGCTGGATCCGGCCGGATCTGGCATTGGGGGCCTGCCGGCGGCGCGTGGTATCGGTGGTGCGTGTCCGGCGGCTCCGGCGCTTGGAGCTTGCCGGGCGACGCGGGTAGGGTAGCGGCCGGGCGTGGCCGCTGCTTCAGCCGTGGGCCGCGGCGTGGGGAGGTCCGACGGTGGTACTCTTCCGGTGTCATGGCGTCTTCACGGTGGTTGACGGATCTGCCCGCGGCGGCGGCCGGCTTCTCCGGCGTCGGCTCGTCTGTGTTCGGGCCGTCTCGGCCTTCGCCCCATCTCCTCGTCGCCCGGGCGTTAGTCCCATGAAAGGGTTGGTCCTCTCCTAGTTGCGGTCTACCGCTCATCTCGCGCCCGGTGCTGCAGGACCGAGCTCGTCTCGCGCACGATGCAGCAGGACTGAGCTCATCTCGCGCACGGTGCAGCAGGACTGACCTCGTCCCCTTTTCGGTGCTGCAGGACCAAGCTCGCCTCGCACACGGGGCAGCAGGACGGGCAGATGGATGCCAGTTCTGGCCGACCTATCGGGTCTCGGCGATGGGGGTCGCCCAGGGGTGCAAAAGGTGGGACCTTTCCGCTCGTCTCTTTAGTTGGGGTTGCGGCGGGTCTCGGGTGAGGTGGTGTCAAGGTCTTGGATGCCGGGGCGGCGGCCCTGGTGGTGGTGGCGCGGTGCTCTTGGGCAAAGCCCGTGCCTTGGTGCTGCCCGGTCATCATGGTCGTGTGGGCGGCGTGGTTGCCGGGGTGTGGCGTTCGGTGGCGGTGAGTGTTGGCCGAGGTGAAAACCTGCTCTATCTTCGGACGGACCGGCGACGGCGGAGATCGTTCCCTTCTTGAAGGCGTCGTCGCGGCTCTCCTTGCCCATCATGCGGCTCCAGGGGAAATTCTGATCCTTGGATCGGGCGGTGGCGGTGCTCCGGTGTCGTATCCTTCCTGAAGGCGCCGCCTTGGAGCACATGGTCCGTCATATGTAGCTTCATCTCTTCGTAGTGGTAGTGCCAGGGATGGTGTTGCTGTGCTCAGCGTCTATGTATCATGTCTTGTGTGTGTGCATGTGTTGCGGTGGCGTGTGTTTGTACTGGGTGTTTGTTGTGATCGGTGCTTTATATATAAAGCGGGGCGAAAGCCTTTTTCGGCAATGTTATCTCAGTGGCCGAATGCAGTTCTCAGGGCTCTACCCCACAAAATAAACACAAACTGATTGTTCAGAAATGGCACCAGCTGATCAGCCATGATTTTGTTGTGGATTAAAATTGTACAAAATTGATAAAAAATAAATCAGCCCACTCAAACACAAGGTTCGTACCGCAAATATGCGATTTCGTCCCAAAAAACTAGGTCAAGCAAAGTAGCTTTGTACGATTATTGGAAGCAAGCTGGAACCAGGACTAAAGGCTCTCTGGAACCGGAACTGATGCCCTGTTTTCTACTAGTGAAGCAAAAGAGATTTGGATCTGGTTCCTCATGTTCTGTCCATTGAAACATCCCGAGATGCTTCACCGATGCCTACTGATGCATCTCATGGTTTTACTTTTTTTGAAACACTTCTGCTTCAAGTTATAAATTCTCATTTTCTTATGTTCATTAAAAACAAAAATAATGCTAGAGATGCTATAAAGCTGGGCATTTGGACAATGAAAACTACATTCCACCTCGGGTAGATTAGTGTTTTAACCTGGTACTACTATTCACCTGAGATATGCCGCCGAGCATCAGTCAGGAACAAGAAAAGCTTCCCTCCCAAAGATATGCAGGGAACACAAACAATCACCACAAGTAACTAAAACAATCTATATTAGATATTACTATTCGCAAAAAAAGAAGAATATTAGATATTACATACCTCCGTCTCATAATATAAGAGCGTTTTTGACATTAGTGTAGTGTAAAAAACACTCTTATATTATGGGACAGAGGGAGTAAGTTATACCAGAGACATTTAAATAAAACGTAAGCCTTCAGTAGGTCCATGCAGGCCTGAAGCTGACCAAGTTAAGCAAACGAGCAAGAGTGTGACTGGCACGCAATTGGCCAAGTTTAAACCTGTCTAAACAGCATCCCTTTTTTGCGAATTTCCACAAAGCATCCAAACAAGTCACATAACAGAATTCAGCAGCAGCTCATACTTCATGTGATCGAGACATGGGCTGGCATGAGATTGTGAAACATGCAGGGACATGCGAGTTTGAATAGAGAAGTGATGGTAGACGATCCAAACTACTGGTTATATACATAACTGAATCCTATGGAAACAACAGAAGACACAATGAGTACATGAAAGTTCAAGCTGATATAACAAGTTAAGGTACAGCAAATTAGCGAGTGCCACTGAAGTGCAGCAACAACTGCACATTCACTTGGATGATTGAATCAACATACCACTTGATCGGATTATGATAATGCTGGAAGGACGTGCTATTAACATGAAACCAGCCAGAAGTTAGAGCATCTTCAACCAGGTATTATGCGGTGCCAAGTGGCATTGACAGGCCAAATGATGTAAAACTGGTGCGTGTAATTTTGCTCTTGCCAAGGTTAACATTTTCACTTGAATAAGTTTGGGCGATTTTTTATTTCATTTGCAACGTCAGCAAACGGTTCAAGTCTACTTTTCTAAATTTCAATATTATTTTATGATTTCCCCAGCTAGGATAATAATATAATTTCAACAACCGTCACACATCCAGAGTACAAAAAGATGTGGTAATAGCTACTTACGGTGAGTAAAAGGCTTCCTTTCAATGTTTATCAGTTCCGGATGTACTCCATGGTAAGCAAGGACGTTTAATACTTGGTGAATCCTTTCATCTTCATCTTGTTTAACATAATTGATTTCAACTGCCTTGAGATGTTTTGACACCAAAAATTGTTCTTTTGGCTTGTAGATTTCACTCGCTTTTTTAATGTAACATTCCTGTTGCAAACAAAATATTTTACTTCAATGAATCAACAGTATATGGAATTTCAAAGATAAGACATCATAAATAGAAAATTTTATACCTCAAAGGAAAAGATCTAGTTGAAGCGTAAACCTCTCAAGAATGGGTGAGTGCTGGAGAAAGTAAACTAGACCACTGAAGTTAGCAGTCATACACCAGTCACCATGCAACAATGTTTTTAGCTTGCTGAAAATAGGGCACCATTTTATATCATTTCTGAAGATCTGGACAAAGTGAAGAATTAAACGAGAGCTGAAGCTCTAACTTAAAGTACATGGTTTAATAAAAGTAGAATTTTCGAAATTGTTTGTTGGTTCAAAAAAATGTTCACAAATGTCAAAAGAAATTATAAATTTTAAAAATGTTCGAAAATTCAAAAATTGTTCATGAATTTCAAAACATTCTTATTGGTATGCAAAAAAAAATATCCATCCAAAAAAGCTTTGGGATAACCAAAAATTGTTCCCAAATTTCAAAAACTGTGCATGTATTCAAAAAATGTATGCCAATTCAAAAAAATGTTCATGAATTTGAAAAAAGATATTCAAAAATTCAAAAAATGAGTGCGAATTTCAAAAAAAATATTCCTGGATTTCAAAAACTGCTAATCGATTCAAAAAAGTGTTCACCGATTCATAAAAATGTTCTCAAATTTAAATAATTGTTCCTAATAAACAGATAAGAACACAACCAGGAATGAGAGCAGTTCCACAGCTGTTAGAATACTGATTCTTAAATGGCTGAGCTCCAGGATTAGAAGCTCAACATATGTATGATATGCAGAACATCCATGTTAGAAACGCCCACTGTCTAGCAATAGCGTACAAATAAGTTCTCATGTTCCAATTTCTGCAATTTCTCGAAATAATTGCTCACTAGCTATCCAGTATACAAACATGCGTCCATCCTTTGTTTTTGAATTTCTCAATATCTATAAGCTGCATCTTACACACCTTTTAATTACCATGTTTTGTTTCACAATTGATTCATCATTTTTCCCTGCAAAAAAGTTCATCATTTAATTTTGTTGCAATCCGCATTGTCTCATTTCTTTAAAAATTATAGATCATTCTTAACGTACATCTACACCCCTTCCACATCGATACAACAAGTTCATTTTTTTGTGTGGTGTTCATGACTCCATGTCTGAACTGAGAGCCCAACCCAATGAACATGTCCTCTTCAATTATTTTCCTTCCCCTCACGCCTCCAAGCTTCACCGACCAACCCATGGATTTTTCTCCCCTTAGCCTGCCGCTCCAGTGGTTTGTGGCTCGAAGGGGATTCCTGATGCCTCCGCTGTGGCTAGTAGTATAGGTTAGGCTTTTTAGTTCTCACAGGGGCGACGCTCGGACGGATGGCCGCACTTCATCTTCGAGTTGGTATTTCAGGCTTCGATCCTACTCGAGTTCGTCAATCAGATCGGAGTCGACAAAGCTCTGAAGTAGATTTCTGTCAATCCCTTTTGGCCGCCGAGGGTAGGGTTTCTCACCATGCATGCGCGATGGCGAGGTCTGGGGTCAAGCACTTCAAATAGATTCAAGGGTTGAATGATGACGACTACAACTGCAGAGTGTTTGTCCTTAGGTGCACGTGCACAAAAGACTTCTCGATTGTCATCGACAAGGTCATGTCGGCTATGGTATGGGAGCAGCTACATCAGCGCATCAACGGCACATTCTGCCAGCGGTAGTGGTCATTCGGAGGTACGAGGAACTCGATGTAATCTTTATTTTTGTTTGTTGTGCTTTGTACTTTCGATGAACTTTTATAATAGAACTTGGTATTTTTGGGAGAAAAAAAACCCAGAGAACCCAGCCTCATGAGCATATAATCTATAGAACGCTGTAGTGTCCTCCGTGATACCAGATTATCATCACACTCGAGCTCATATGTTTTCCACGGTGCCAATAAACGATGCATTGGGAGTGATACTATACTAGAAATTTAACGGTGGAGTGTTTTTAAAAATGTTGCAACGTTACTTTTTGTCTGATAACACATGGGGAGAAAAAATGTTGCAATGGTTTTTCATACGCAATGGAAGAATATCGTGTTCGCCGAAGAAAGAAAAGGGAAAGATACCGTAATGTCCTTCCCATTTTCTGCAGGGGGTTATGGCATTGGATTTTCAGAATCAATCTGCAGCAATGGCGGCCGTGCCCGTTGGAGCTCCTCCGCCGGCCAAAAGGAAAAAGGAGGGCCCCGATTGCCTGGAAACCTCGCCGGTCCCTCCGGCCATGGTGGGCGCAGACTGGTCCTCGCTCCCATACGACCTCCTCCGCCGCATCGCTGACACCCTCCTGGACACAAACGACGTGGACTGCTACATGGACTTGCGTGCCGTCTGCCGTCACTGGCGCTCCACCACCGACGACCCCCGGAGCGACGCCACCGACCCCCGCTTCCGCCCTCGCCAGTGGATCGTCCTCGACGAGGTCTTCACGAGCGACACGCGCCGCCTCTTGGTCAACACCGCTAGCGGCCGGTGCCTCCACAGGGAGCTCCCGCAGCTCCGCGACCACCACATCGTCGCCACAACCCTCGGCGGCTTCTTCGTCCTGGCCGACAAGAGCCCTCCCCACGCCGCTCGTGTCTTCAACCCTCTCACCGGTGGCCTCATCAGCTTCAGTGCTCCCGTGCCTCCCGAGGGAAAGGTTGCCGCCGCCGTCTGCTTCGGCATGGCTTCGCCCATGCTTACCTTATTGTGTGACTCGTCTCGCAAGCATTACACGGCCTTTCCTGACAGTGAATGTTTCATCACCCACGAGCACGAGCATCAGCACAAACATAATTATGGTATATTGAGGATGGCGATCAGAGGTGGTTTCGATGGCGGCTTGCAGTGATTAACCCAATTACAAGACGTGGTTTTCAAGATCAACAATTCGATGAAGTTGGTTCAGGTTCACCCTGCTCAGTTTCTCTTTAACAATCTTCCTGAGACGGCAGATCCGGAGGATATGGTGTGTTTCCTAATGGAATTTGGTGGGCAAGCGCTGACGATCGCAAAGCTACATCGACTCATAAAGGTTATCAAGTTTGAGCCCGAGCACGACGTCCGTGCGCGTTTGCAGAGCATCGGCAGATTCGCCATCTTTGTCGGCCATGCCAGGTGCTTAGCCGTCGATGCCGACAAGTTCCCGTCCGTCGAAGCGAACTGCGTCTACTACATTGAACGCTTGGGCTCGTCTGCCCACATGTGCAAGTACAGCCTCCAGGATGAGAAAGATGAGAGGGTCTCTGACGCTGTAGATTTTGTGAAGCATAACAAGCAGTTTGTCCTTGCCGCTGACCGTCCTTTCACGATCATCCATCTTATCGCGAGCTATACCATCAACGTCCGGGATTCTGAACTAGCCTCGCAACAAATACCATTCGGCGAAGTCTTCGACGAAGATGAGACATCTCCTATGTTTATGGATGGTGGTCTCCTCCATCTCGACGAGTTGTATCATTAAGGGTGGAAAGAGTCATACATCCCTGAGGAAGAACCGTCTATCGACCTTGGGGGTGATGAGCTAGAGCTCCTCTAGCAAATGTTGTAGGGTTCCATCTGATTTGCTTGATGCTCCTGATTTTCTGCAATTCGCCGACTTCTGAAATTTTCTCCCCTTAATTTTCTGTACGTACGTTGCAGCCAGGCTTATAAACAGCGGTACGAATGTAATGCTCCCCTGGCGTGTATGATTCAGCTCTTGTACAGCTTTCCTTTTTGTAATATGTTCTTTGTTTGGTTTATGGGCATTACTACGGAATGGCACATCCCAATTTGTAGCTTTGCAGTTCAATAGTTCACCATTGCTGCTAGATCTTAAGATGTGCTGTGCGTATAAAAATTTCTGATGTTTACATATTTTTGCTGTGCATTTATAGATACAGGTAGATTATTAGGTCAGGGTTGCATATTTAGCCTGTACCCTATCGTCGTGTTTCTGTTTCACATTAACACCAACGCATTATCGTCTTGCTGGTGCCTTAATTAACAAAAGGTAATGGTCGATGATACGAGAGATTGCACTCAAGAATCAAGAATTCAAACTTTTACCACCACCACCACCACCACTACTACTACTACTACTACTACTCAGTAATGCAATACATGAGTAGCAAGGATTTCAGAACTGTAGTTGGAACATAGACCAGATCGAGTGGCCAATGGGTGAGAGTCAGAGGCATATATTTTTGCCTGGCATCATCGAGGTTCCCCACCTCACCTTTGAGGATATCACCCAGAGGTAAGTTTGACCTTTCACCCGAGTGTAGTTAGCCAAATTCAGTAGTAGTACATCCGCGATGTTTGTCTAGGGGATTCGGCATGCCCCTTCATCAAAACATGCCCACTCTATACATATTCTAATTTCTTCTTAATGAAAAGACATCGTTCTTGCTGTTTTCTTGGGGAAACAAAGGTCAAACTTAGTTGAGGGAAACAAAAGTAGAAAGCAACATATAGTTTAATACTCCATATGCAACAGTTTGAAAAACAAAACAAATTTATTTTTTCTACTCCCGGTATCTTTTGCATAAATGTTTCTTAACTAGTTTTAAGTGATCAGTTGCATCTGCATTATTAGTTAATTCCAAAAGGAAGAAAAACACGGTATGATCCAAGAAAAAAAATGGATCTCAACTGTGTCAGAAAGTTTTATATGAAAAGCACATCTTAAGTTCATAGCACCAACGGTGAACTGCAAAGCAACAAATTTAGATCTCAACTGCAATTGGGGTACAAACTGTACTGGGCCATTCTGCAGTGTTGGCAGAAATCCAACAATCAGCAAATTACAAAAGGAAGGTAGTATAAGGGGTGAATGGCGGCCAGGAAGCATTACCACGGTTCCACAAACCACCTGGTAAGCACATCTAAAACTTGATTCTTGCCGAGAACATGACATTGCAAAATTCAGAAGTTGGCATAAATTGAGCCAAAAGAGTCTACTCTCAGAAACTAAGCACCAAATTGCACTGCTGAGTAGTATACGTATGAAGTGCACAAAGACCCAAGAGAACATCAAGCAAAAAACAGATAGAAATGGTATCGTAGCTTCACTTCCACCAAAGGTAATCTCAACAAAACAAACAACTAGAGAGAAAACTAGAACCATAGAGATCACTATCTAGATTGTTGATCAAAAGCACCGAACAACATCTGATGCAAGGCAAGTTGGGAATCCCTGAGCCGACAGTGTAGGTCAAGAGAATATGGACGATCGCGAAAGGACGTTCGGCAACAAGAACAAACAGCTTGTTCTGCCTCACAAAATCGATGGTTTTGATTTTTAACATAACCAGGTTATTACCGGTACCAGTCGCCTACCTGCATAGAATAGTATACATTATACAAAACCGTCCAAAGTTCTTGCTGTGCTGCTCCTGCAGACTAATCAATTAACCTTGGAAGGGTTCCTTCCTCCTAGTGAAGTTTTTATAGCGTGTTTGAGTTTGATTGTGGGAGAGAAAAACAGTGCAAGTTTCTGCATTTTTTTCTACTCGTGTTGGTATCAGGCTCCTTACTATGAGTTTGTATCTAATTTCACATGCTGGCTTGTGGAAGTCACCAACAAGGTACAAACTAGAGTAGAGCCCTGATAATTGCATTCAGCTGCTGAAATAACATCAGTGTCAGGTAACTAGTTAAGGCTGCTGCATACCAGGTGAAGAATGTATAGATGTACTCTGAGAACAAGTAGATGTGCACACACCTGCCACTCCATGAATCACTTGCAATTCTCACCCAGTGGTCAATGTTCCAACAACTACTCTGCATCCTCAGCTTAGACACGCCAAGGTGATTGGTCACAAGGTCGTGGAAAAACAGAGGATCTAAGCTTGGACCAAAGAGCACCGGATACAGTTCAAGGTGAAGAGATTTGTTGATCCATCGCCAGTTACACATGCCACATCAATTAATCTGGATGATGAACTTACTTTGACACCTTACTTCTAAATTCTGAAGCCAATGATCAGAGTGACTTTCAACTTACTTCTACAGTAGTATTGCCACACAACAGGCCTGTGCTGTCCTGCTCAAGACATGAACAAACTATAGAACCTGGGCCTGGCGATGACAAACATTTCTTGTGTTTATTAGTACAGGTTTTGTTTCTTCAACTTATGTTCAGATCATGCATCACATGAAGCAATGATCCTTAAAATGTTTAGCACAAAAAGTGAAATAGTAAAAGAGATCGCTCAAAACAACATAACAGGAAAACGGTGTCAGGATGGAAGCCCAAAATGATATTCATAGATATTTCAGTTTGCTGTACCAGTCTTTTCTACAAAATGCTAAATCTCCTTGGATCGAGTCAAATATAACCAGCTGCAATAGATGCATCAAGAAAAATGAATTGTGACAGAACATTTCGTTGAGCAGTTGACTATGAGGCAACCATTAATTTAACTACCAGTACTCTAAGGTCTTCTAAAAATATCAGATGTAGCATGCGAGTCAACAAAGAATCTGCCTATGTTCATCGCCAGCTTCAACAAAGGGGAGAAACAAGAAACACCATAAATATTGATTATTAAGAAGACAACTAGATAAAAAATGGTAATGTCAATTTTTTAATTCAAGAAATAGGGTGCTAAGAACTAAGAACAGCTGCGCTAGCAACGTAAATTCCTGCCAAGAATATAGACACATGAGGCGGATCAGCTGGCAAATATTCCAAAAGCAAATCAACATTACTTCACTTCAGCCGAAAGGGAGACAAGCAATTAACATTCAGAGCTGGCGGGCGTGGTGGGCGAGGAGGAAGCGGCGAGTGGAGGTGGCGCGGCGGACGGCGCGGCAGCGGAGCAGGGATTTGGGGTCGAGGCGGACGAGGATCTCCCAGATGAAGACGTCGTCTAGGAGGCCGGGGAGGAGAAGCGTCGTTGCTGCTGTTGTTGTGGCCGGCGCCATGGCCGCCGGGCTGGGCTTAGCCCAGAAGCAGATCACTCTGAACTTCTCTGTTTTGATCACTTGTGAACCAAGGAGTTTCTGAAACAAACAAAAAAAACTTGTGAACCAAGGAGATCGCGGGTACAACATTTCTTTTCTTCCTTGCACCGAAAAAAGGATTTTTCCAAGAGATTGCAAAAAAAATCTGTTTCAAAAACATATTATA
>NC_057800.1:699477248-699481828 GCF_018294505.1 Triticum aestivum
GGCAAGAAACTTGATTCTTGCCGAGAACATGACATTGCAAAATTCAGAAGTTGGCATAAATTGAGCCAAAAGAGTCTACTCTCAGAAACTAAGCACCAAATTGCACTGCTGGGTAGTATACGTATGAAGTGCACAAAGACCCAAGAGAACATCAAGAAAAAAACAGATAGAAATGGTACAGTAGCTTCACTTCCACCAAAGGTAATCTCAACAAAACAAACAACTAGAGAGAAAACTGGAACCATAGAGATCACTATCTAGATTGTTGATCAAAAGCACCGAACAACATCTGATGCAAGGCAAGTTGGGAATCCCTGAGCCGACAGTGTAGGTCAAGAGAATATGGACGATCGCGAAAGGACGTTCGGCAACAAGAACAAACAGCTTGTTCTGCCTCACAAAATCGATGGTTTTGATTTTTAACATAACCAGGTTATTACCGGTACCAGTCGCCTACCTGCATAGAATAGTATACATTGTACAAACCGTCCAAAGTTCTTGTTGTGCTGCTCCTGCAGACTAATCAATTAACCTTGGAAGGGTTTCTTCCTCCTAGTGAAGTTTTTATAGCGTGTTTGAGTTCGATTGTGGGAGAGAAAAACAGTGCAAGTTTCTGCATTTTTCTACTCTTGTTGGTATCAAGCTCCTTACTATGAGTTTGTATCTAATTTCACATGCTGGCTTGTGGAAGTCACCAACAAGGTACAAACTAGAGTAGAGCCCTGATAATTGCATTCAGCTGCTGAAATAACATCAGTGTCAAGTAACTAGTTAAGGCTGCTGCATACTAGGTGAAGAATGTATAGATGTACTCTGAGAACAAGTAGATGTGCACACACCTGCCACTCCATGAATCACTTGCAATTCTCACCCACTGGTCAATGTTCCAACAACTACTCTGCATCCTCAGCTTAGACACGCCAAGGTGATTGGTCACAAGGTCGTGGAAAACCAGACGATCTAAGCTTGGACCAAAGAGCACCGGATACAGTTCAAGGTGAAGAGATTTGTTGATCCATCGCCAGTTACACATGCCACATCAATTAATCTGGATGATGAACTTACTTTGACACCTTACTTCTAAATTCTGAAGCCAATGATCAGAGTGACTTTCAACTTACTTCTACAGTAGTATTGCCACACAACAGGCCTGTGATGTCCTGCTCAAGACATGAACAAACTATAGAACCTGGGCCTGGCGATGACAAACATTTCTTGTGTTTATTAGTACAGGTTTTGTTTCTTCAACTTATGTTCAGATCATGCATCACATGAAGCAATGATCCTTAAAATGTTTAGCACAAAAAGTGAAATAGTAAAAGAGATCACTCAAAACAACATAACAGGAAAACGGTGTCAGGATGGAAGCCCAAAATGGTATTCATAGATATTTCAGTTTGCTGTACTAGTCTTTTCTACAAAATGCTAAATCTCCTTGGATCGAGTCAAATATAACCAGCTGCAATAGATGCATCAAGAAAAATGAATTGTGACAGAACATTTCGTTGAGCATTTGACTATGAGGCAACCATTAATTTAACTACCAGTACTCTAAGGTCTTCTAAAAATATCAGATGTAGCATGCGAGTCAACAAAGAATCTGCCTATGTTCATCGCCAGCTTCAACAAAGGGGAGAAACAAGAAACACCATAAATATTGACTATTAAGAAGACAACTAAATAAAAAATGGTAATGTCAATTTTTTAATTCAAGAAATAGGGTGCTAAGAACTAAGAACAGCGCTAGCAACGTAAATTCCTCCCAAGAATATAGACACATGAGGCAGATCAGCTGGCAAATATTCCAAAAGCAAATCAACATTACTTCACTTCAGCCGAAAGGGAGACAAGCAATTAACATTCAGAGCTGGCGGGCATGGTGGGCGAGGAGGAAGCGGCGAGTGGAGGTGGCGCGGCGGACAGCGCGGCAGCGGAGGAGGGATTTGGGGTTGAGGCGGACGAGGATCTCCCAGATGAAGACGTCGTCTAGGAGGCCGGGGAGGAGAAGCGTCGTCGCTACTGCTGTTGTGGCCGCCGCCATGGCCACCGGGCTGGGCTTAGCCCAGAAGCAGATCACTCTGAACTTCTCTGTTTTGATCACTTGTGAACCAAGGAGTTTCTCAATCAAACAAAAAAAACTTGTGAACCAAGGAGATCGCGGGGTACAACATTTCTTTTCTTCCTTGCACCGAAAAAAGGATTTTTCCCAAAGATTGCAAAAAAAAATCTGTTTCAAAAATATATTATACTACAACCCGCCCCCCCCCCCCAAATCTGTTCAAAAATATATATTTTTTTGGTTCAAAAAAATCTGTTCAAAAATCGGCAAGAAACTTGATTCTTGCCGAGAACATGACATTGCAAAATTCAGAAGATGGCATAAATTGAGCCAAAAGAGTCTTCTCTCAGAAACTAAGCACCAAATTGCACTGCTGAGTAGTATACGTATGAAGTGCACAAAGACCCAAGAGAACATCAAGAAAAAAACAGATACAAATGGTACAGTAGCTTCACTTCCACCAAAGGTAATCTCAACAAAACAAACAACTAGAGAGAAAACTGGAACCATAGAGATCACTATCTAGATTGTTGATCAAAAGCACCGAACAACATCTGATGCAAGGCAAGTTGGGAATCCCTGAGCCGACAGTGTAGGTCAAGAGAATATGGACGATCGCGAAAGGACGTTCGGCAACAAGAACAAATAGCTTGTTCTGCCTCACAAAATCGATGGTTTTGATTTTTAACATAACCAGGTTATTACCGGTACCAGTCGCCTACCTGCATAGAATAGTATACATTGTACAAAACCGTCCAAAGTTCTTGTTGTGCTGCTCCTGCAGACTAATCAATTAACCTTGGAAGGGTTTCTTCCTCCTAGTGAAGTTTTTATAGCGTGTTTGAGTTCGATTGTGGGAGAGAAAAACAGTGCAAGTTTCTGCATTTTTCTACTCTTGTTGGTATCAAGCTCCTTACTATGAGTTTGTATCTAATTTCACATGCTGGCTTGTGGAAGTCACCAACAAGGTACAAACTAGAGTAGAGCCCTGATAATTGCATTCAGCTGCTGAAATAACATCAGTGTCAAGTAACTAGTTAAGGCTGCTGCATACCAGGTGAAGAATGTATAGATGTACTCTGAGAACAAGTAGATGTGCACACACCTGCCACTCCATGAATCACTTGCAATTCTCACCCACTGGTCAATGTTCCAACAACTACTCTGCATCCTCAGCTTAGACACGCCAAGGTGATTGGTCACAAGGTCGTGGAAAACCAGACGATCTAAGCTTGGACCAAAGAGCACCGGATACAGTTCAAGGTGAAGAGATTTGTTGATCCATCGCCAGTTACACATGCCACATCAATTAATCTAGATGATGAACTTACTTTGACACCTTACTTCTAAATTTTGAAGCCAATGATCAGAGTGACTTTCAACTTACTTCTACAGTAGTATTGCCACACAACAGGCCTGTGATGTCCTGCTCAAGACATGAACAAACTATAGAACCTGGGCCTGGCGATGACAAACATTTCTTGTGTTTATTAGTACAGGTTTTGTTTCTTCAACTTATGTTCAGATCATGCATCACATGAAGCAATGATCCTTAAAATGTTTAGCACAAAAAGTGAAATAGTAAAAGAGATCACTCAAAACAACATAACAGGAAAACGGTGTCAGGATGGAAGCCCAAAATGGTATTCATAGATATTTCAGTTTGCTGTACTAGTCTTTTCTACAAAATGCTAAATCTCCTTGGATCGAGTCAAATATAACCAGCTGCAATAGATGCATCAAGAAAAATGAATTGTGACAGAACATTTCGTTGAGCAGTTGACTATGAGGCAACCATTAATTTAACTACCAGTACTCTAAGGTCTTCTAAAAATATCAAATGTAGCATGCGAGTCAACAAAGAATCTGCCTATGTTCATCGCCAGCTTCAACAAAGGGGAGAAACAAGAAACACCATAAATATTGACTATTAAGAAGACAACTAAATAAAAAATGGTAATGTCAATTTTTTAATTCAAGAAATAGGGTGCTAAGAACTAAGAACAGCGCTAGCAACGTAAATTCCTCCCAAGAATATAGACACATGAGGCAGATCAGCTGGCAAATATTCCAAAAGCAAATCAACATTACTTCACTTCAGCCGAAAGGGAGACAAGCAATTAACATTCAGAGCTGGCAGGCATGGTGGGCGAGGAGGAAGCGGCGAGTGGAGGTGGCGCGGCGGACAGCGCGGCAGCGGAGGAGGGATTTGGGGTTGAGGCGGACGAAGATCTCCCAGATGAAGACGTCGTCTAGGAGGCCGGGGAGGAGAAGCGTCGTCGCTACTGCTGTTGTGGCCGCCGCCATGGCCGCCGGGCTGGGCTTAGCCCAGAAGCAGATCACTCTGAACTTCTCTGTTTTGATCACTTGTGAACCAAGGAGTTTCTCAAACAAACAAAAAAAACTTGTGAACCAAGGAGATCGCGGGGTACAACATTTCTTTTCTTCCTTGCACCGAAAAAAGGACTTTTCCCAAAGATTGCAAAAAAAAATCTGTTTCAAAAATATATTATACTACAAC
>NC_057800.1:699481940-699484230 GCF_018294505.1 Triticum aestivum
TGTTCAAAAATATATTTTTTTTGGTTCAAAAAAATCTGTTCAAAAATCGGCAAGAAACTTGATTCTTGCCGAGAACATGACATTGCAAAATTCAGAAGTTGGCATAAATTGAGCCAAAAGAGTCTACTCTCAGAAACTAAGCACCAAATTGCACTGCTGGGTAGTATACGTATGAAGTGCACAAAGACCCAAGAGAACATCAAGAAAAAAGAAGATACAAATGGTACAGTAGCTTCACTTCCACCAAAGGTAATCTCAACAAAACAAACAACTAGAGAGAAAACTGGAACCATAGAGATCACTATCTAGATTGTTGATCAAAAGCACCGAACAACATCTGATGCAAGGCAAGTTGGGAATCCCTGAGCCGACAGTGTAGGTCAAGAGAATATGGGCGATCGCGAAAGGACGTTCGGCAACAAGAACAAACAGCTTGTTCTGCCTCACAAAATCGATGGTTTTGATTTTTAACATAACCAGGTTATTACCGGTACCAGTCGCCTACCTGCATAGAATAGTATACATTGTACAAAACCGTCCAAAGTTCTTGTTGTGCTGCTCCTGCAGACTAATCAATTAACCTTGGAAGGGTTTCTTCCTCCTAGTGAAGTTTTTATAGCGTGTTTGAGTTCGATTGTGGGAGAGAAAAACAGTGCAAGTTTCTGCATTTTTTCTACTCTTGTTGGTATCAAGCTCCTTACTATGAGTTTGTATCTAATTTCACATGCTGGCTTGTGGAAGTCACCAACAAGGTACAAACTAGAGTAGAGCCCTGATAATTGCATTCAGCTGCTGAAATAACATCAGTGTCAGGTAACTAGTTAAGGCTGCTGCATACCAGGTGAAGAATGTATAGATGTACTCTGAGAACAAGTAGATGTGCACACACCTGCCACTCCATGAATCACTTGCAATTCTCACCCACTGGTCAATGTTCCAACAACTACTCTGCATCCTCAGCTTAGACACGCCAAGGTGATTGGTCACAAGGTCGTGGAAAAACAGAGGATCTAAGCTTGGACCAAAGAGCACCGGATACAGTTCAAGGTGAAGAGATTTGTTGATCCATCGCCAGTTACACATGCCACATCAATTAATCTGGATGATGAACTTACTTTGACACCTTACTTCTAAATTCTGAAGCCAATGATCAGAGTGACTTTCAACTTACTTCTACAGTAGTATTGCCACACAACAGGCCTGTGCTGTCTTGCTCAAGACATGAACAAACTATAGAACCTGGGCCTGGCGATGACAAACATTTCTTGTGTTTATTAGTACAGGTTTTGTTTCTTCAACTTATGTTCACATCATGCATCACATGAAGCAATGATCCTTAAAATGTTTAGCACAAAAAGTGAAATAGTAAAAGAGATCGCTCAAAACAACATAACAGGAAAACGGTGTCAGGATGGAAGCCCAAAATGATATTCATAGATATTTCAGTTTGCTGTACCAGTCTTTTCTACAAAATGCTAAATCTCCTTGGATCGAGTCAAATATAACCAGCTGCAATAGATGCATCAAGAAAAATGAATTGTGACAGAACATTTCGTTGAGCAGTTGACTATGAGGCAACCATTAATTTAACTACCAGTACTCTAAGGTCTTCTAAAAATATCAGATGTAGCATGCGAGTCAACAAAGAATCTGCCTATGTTCATCGCCAGCTTCAACAAAGGGGAGAAACAAGAAACACCATAAATATTGACTATTAAGAAGTCAACTAGATAAAAAATGGTAATGTCAATTTTTTAATTCAAGAAATAGGGTGCTAAGAACTAAGAACAGCTGCGCTAGCAACGTAAATTCCTGCCAAGAATATAGACACATGAGGCGGATCAGCTGGCAAATATTCCAAAAGCAAATCAACATTACTTCACTTCAGCCGAAAGGGAGACAAGCAATTAACATTCAGAGCTGGCGGGCGTGGTGGGCGAGGAGGAAGCGGCGAGTGGAGGTGGCGCGGCGGACGGCGCGGCAGCGGAGGAGGGATTTGGGGTCGAGGCAGACGAGGATCTCCCAGATGAAGACGTCGTCTAGGAGGCCGGGGAGGAGAAGCGTCGTTGCTGCTGCTGTTGTGGCCGCCGCCATGGCCGCCGTGCTGGGCTTAGCCCAGAAGCAGATCACTCTGAACTTCTCTGTTTTGATCACTTGTGAACCAAGGAGTTTCTGAAACAAACAAAAAAAACTTGTGAACCAAGGAGATCGCGGGTACAACATTTCTTTTCTTCCTTGCACCGAAAAAAGGATTTTTCCAACAGATTGCAAAAAAAATCTGTTTCAAAAA
>NC_057800.1:699484418-699486741 GCF_018294505.1 Triticum aestivum
AAAATATATATTTTTTTTGGTTCAAAAAAAAATCTGTTCAAAAATCGGCAAGAAATTTGATTCTTGCCGAGAACATGACATTGCAAAATTCAGAAGTTGGCATAAATTGAGCCAAAAGAGTCTACTCTCAGAAACTAAGCACCAAATTGCACTGCTGAGTAGTATACGTATGAAGTGCACAAAGACCCAAGAGAACATCAAGAAAAAAACAGATACAAATGGTACAGTAGCTTCACTTCCACCAAAGGTAATCTCAACAAAACAAACAACTAGAGAGAAAACTGGAACCATAGAGATCACTATCTAGATTGTTGATCAAAAGCACCGAACAACATCTGATGCAAGGCAAGTTGGGAATCCCTGAGCCGACAGTGTAGGTCAAGAGAATATGGACGATCGCGAAAGGACGTTCAACAACAAGAACAAACAGCTTGTTCTGCCTCACAAAATCGATGGTTTTGATTTTTAACATAACCAGGTTATTACCGGTACCAGTCGCCTACCTGCATAGAATAGTATACATTGTACATACCGTCCAAAGTTCTTGTTGTGCTGCTCCTGCATACTAATCAATTAACCTTGGAAGGGTTTCTTCCTCCTAGTGAAGTTTTTATAGCGTGTTTGAGTTCGATTGTGGGAGAGAAAAACAGTGCAAGTTTCTGCATTTTTCTACTCTTGTTGGTACCAAGCTCCTTACTATGAGTTTGTATCTAATTTCACATGCTGGCTTGTGGAAGTCACCAACAAGGTACAAACTAGAGTAGAGCCCTGATAATTGCATTCAGCTGCTGAAATAACATCAGTGTCAAGTAACTAGTTAAGGCTGCTGCATACCAGGTGAAGAATGTATAGATGTACTCTGAGAACAAGTAGATGTGCACACACCTGCCACTCCATGAATCACTTGCAATTCTCACCCACTGTTCAATGTTCCAACAACTACTCTGCATCCTTAGCTTAGACACGCCAAGGTGATTGGTCACAAGGTCGTGGAAACCCAGACGATCTAAGCTTGGACCAAAGAGCACCGGATACAGTTCAAGGTGAAGAGATTTGTTGATCCATCGCCAGTTACACATGCCACATCAATTAATCTGGATGATGAACTTACTTTGACACCTTAGTTCTAAATTCTGAAGCCAATGATCAGAGTGACTTTCAACTTACTTCTACAGTGGTATTGCCACACAACAGGCCTGTGATGTCCTGCTCAAGACATGAACAAACTATAGAACCTGGGCCTGGCGATGACAAACATTTCTTGTGTTTATTAGTACAGGTTTTGTTTCTTCAACTTATGTTCAGATCATGCATCACATGAAGCAATGATCCTTAAAATGTTTAGCACAAAAAGTGAAATAGTAAAAGAGATCACTCAAAACAACATAACAGGAAAACGGTGTCAGGATGGAAGCCCAAAATGGTATTCATAGATATTTCAGTTTGCTGTACCAGTCTTTTCTACAAAATGCTAAATCTCCTTGGATCGAGTCAAATATAACCAGCTGCAATAGATGCATCAAGAAAAATGAATTGTGACAGAACATTTCGTTGAGCAGTTGACTATGAGGCAACCATTAATTTAACTACCAGTACTCTAAGGTCTTCTAAAAATATCAGATGTAGCATGCGAGTCAACAAAGAATCTTCCTATGTTCATCGCCAGCTTCAACAAAGGGGAGAAACAAGAAACACCATAAATATTGACTATTAAGAAGACAACTAAATAAAAAATGGTAATGTCAATTTTTTAATTCAAGAAATAGGGTGCTAAGAATTAAGAACAGCGCTAGCAACGTAAATTCCTCCCAAGAATATAGACACATGAGGCAGATCAGCCGGCAAATATTCCAAAAGCAAATCAACATTACTTCACTTCAGGCGAAAGGGAGACAAGCAATTAACATTCAGAGCTGGCGGGCATGGTGGGCGAGGAGGAAGCGGCGAGTGGAGGTGGCGCGGCGGACGGCGCGGCAGCGGAGGAGGGATTTGGGGTTGAGGCGGACGAGGATCTCCCAGATGAAGACGTCGTCTAGGTGGCCGGGGAGGAGAAGCATCGTCGCTACTGCTGTTGTGGCCGCCGCCATGGCCGCCGGGCTGGGCTTAGCCCAGAAGCAGATCACTTTGAACTTCTCTGTTTTGATCACTTGTGAACCAAGGAGTTTCTCAAACAAACAAAAAAAACTTGTGAACCAAGGAGATCGCGGGGTACAACATTTCTTTTCTTCCTTGCACCGAAAAAAGGATTTTTCCCAAAGATTGCAAAAAAAAATCTGTTTCAAAAATATATTATACTACAACCCGCCCCCCCCCCCAAATCTAT
>NC_057800.1:699487071-699491149 GCF_018294505.1 Triticum aestivum
AAATCTATTCAAAAATATATTTTTTTTTGGTTCAAAAAAAATCTGTTCAAAAATCGGCAAGAAACTTGATTCTTGCCGAGAACATGACATTGCAAAATTCAGAAGTTAGCATAAATTGAGCCAAAAGAGTCTACTCTCAGAAACTAAGCACCAAATTGCACTGCTGAGTAGTATACGTATGAAGTGCACAAAGACCCAAGAGAACATCAAGAAAAAAACAGATAGAAATGGTACAGTAGCTTCACTTCCACCAAAGGTAATCTCAACAAAACAAACAACTAGAGAGAAAACTGGAACCATAGAGATCACTATCTAGATTGTTGATCAAAAGCACCGAACAACATCTGATGCAAGGCAAGTTGGGAATCCCTGAGCCGACAGTGTAGGTCAAGAGAATATGGACGATCGCAAAAGGACATTCGGCAACAAGAACAAACAGCTTGTTCTGCCTCACAAAATCGATGGTTTTGATTTTTAAGATAACCAGGTTATTACCGGTACCAGTCGCCTACCTGCATAGAATAGTATACATTGTACAAAACCGTCCAAAGTTCTTGTTGTGCTGCTCCTGCAGACTAATAAATTAACCTTGGAAGGGTTTCTTCCTCCTAGTGAAGTTTTTATAGCGTGTTTGAGTTCGATTGTGGGAGAGAAAAACAGTGCAAGTTTCTGCATTTTTTCTACTCTTGTTGGTATCAAGCTCCTTACTATGAGTTTGTATCTAATTTCACATGCTGGCTTGTGGAAGTCACCAACAAGGTACAAACTAGAGTAGAGCCCTGATAATTGCATTCAGCTGCTGAAATAACATCAGTGTCAGGTAACTAGTTAGGACTGCTGCATACCAGGTGAAGAATGTATAGATGTACTCTGAGAACAAGTAGATGTGCACACACCTGCCACTCCATGAATCACTTGCAATTCTCACCCACTGGTCAATGTTCCAACAACTACTCTGCATCCTCAGCTTAGACACGCCAAGGTGATTGGTCACAAGGTCGTGGAAAAACAGAGGATCTAAGCTTGGACCAAAGAGCACCGGATACAGTTCAAGGTGAAGAGATTTGTTGATCCATCGCCAGTTACACATGCCACATCAATTAATCTGGATGATGAACTTACTTTGACACCTTACTTCTAAATTCTGAAGCCAATGATCAGAGTGACTTTCAACTTACTTCTACAGTAGTAGTGCCACACAACAGGCCTGTGATGTCCTGCTCAAGACATGAACAAACTATAGAACCTGGGTCTGGCGATGACAAACATTTCTTGTGTTTATTAGTACAGGTTTTGTTTCTTCAACTTATGTTCAGATCATGCATCACATGAAGCAATGATCCTTAAAATGTTTAGCACAAAAAGTGAAATAGTAAAAGAGATCGCTCAAAACAACATAACAGGAAAACGGTGTCAGGATGGAAGCCCAAAATGGTATTCATAGATATTTCAGTTTGTTGTACCAGTCTTTTCTACAAAATGCTAAATCTCCTTGGATCGAGTCAAATATAACCAACTGCAATAGATGCATCAAGAAAAATGAATTGTGACAGAACATTTCGTTGAGCAGTTGACTATGAGGCAACCATTAATTTAACTACCAGTACTCTAAGGTCTTCTAAAAATTTCAGATGTAGCATGCGAGTCAACAAAGAATCTGCCTATGTTCATCGCCAGCTTCAACAAAGGGGAGAAACAAGAAACACCATAAATATTGACTATTAAGAAGACAACTAGATAAAAAATGGTAATGTCAATTTTTTAATTCAAGAAATAGGGTGCTAAGAACTAAGAACAGCGCTAGCAACGTAAATTCCTGCCAAGAATATAGACACATGAGGCGGATCAGCTGGCAAATATTCCAAAAGCAAATCAACATTACTTCACTTCAGCCGAAAGGGAGACAAGCAATTAACATTCAGAGCTGGCGGGCGTGGTGGGCGAGGAGGAAGCGGCGAGTGGAGGTGGCGCGGCGGACGGCGCGACAGCGGAGGAGGGATTTGGGGTCGAGGCGGACGAGGATCTCACAGATGAAGACGTCGTCTAGGAGGTCGGGGAGGAGAAGCGTCGTCGCTGCTGCTGTTGTGGCCGCCGCCATGGCCGCCGGGTTGGGCTTAGCCCAGAAGCAGATCACTCTGTACTTCTCTGTTTTGATCACTTGTGAACCAAGGAGTTTCTGAAACAAACAAAAAAAACTTGTGAACCAAGGAGATCGCGGGGTACAACATTTCTTTTCTTCCTTGCACCGAAAAAAGGATTTTTCCTAGAGATTGCAAAAAAAATTGTTCAAAAACATATTATACTACACCCCCCCCCCCAAATCTGTTCAAAAATATTTTTTTTGTTTCAAAAAAAATTTGTTCAAAAATCGGCAAGAAACTTGATTCTTGCCGAGAACATGACATTGCAAAATTCAGAAGTTGGCATAAATTGAGCCAAAAGAGTCTACTCTCAGAAACTAAGCACCAAATTGCACTGCTGAGTAGTATACATATGAAGTGCACAAAGACCCAAGAGAACATCAAGCAAAAAACAGATAGAAATGGTACAGTAGCTTCACTTCCACCAAAGGTAATCTCAACAAAACAAACAACTAGAGAGAAAACTGGAACCATAGAGATCACTATCTAGATTGTTGATCAAAAGCACCGAACAACATCTGATGCAAGGCAAGTTGGGAATCCCTGAGCCGACAGTGTAGGTCAAGAGAATATGGACGATCCCGAAAGGATGTTCAGCAACAAGAACAAACAGCTTGTTCTGCCTCACAAAATCGATGGTTTTGATTTTTAACATAACCAGGTTATTACCGGTACCAGTCGCCTACCTGCATAGAATAGTATACATTGTACAAACCATCCAATGTTCTTGTTGTGCTGCTCCTGCAGACTAATCAATTAACCTTGGAAGGGTTTCTTCCTCCTAGTGAAGTTTTTATAGCGTGTTTGAGTTCGATTGTGGGAGAGAAAAACAGTGCAAGTTTCTGCATTTTTTCTACTCTTGTTGGTATCAAGCTCCTTACTATGAGTTTGTATCTAATTTCACATGCTGGCTTGTGGAAGTCACCAACAAGGTACAAACTAGAGTAGAGCCATGATAATTGCATTCAGCTGCTGAAATAACATCAGTGTCAGGTAACTAGTTAGGACTGCTGCATACCAGGTGAAGAATGTATAGATGTACTCTGAGAACAAGTAGATGTGCACACACCTGCCACTCCATGAATCACTTGCAATTCTCACCCACTGGTCAATGTTCCAACAACTACTCTGCATCCTCAGCTTAGACACGCCAAGGTGATTGGTCACAAGGTCGTGGAAAAACAGAGGATCTAAGCTTGGACCAAAGAGCACCGGATACAGTTCAAGGTGAAGAGATTTGTTGATCCATCGCCAGTTACACATGCCACATCAATTAATCTGGATGATGAACTTACTTTGACACCTTACTTCTAAATTCTGAAGCCAATGATCAGAGTGACTTTCAACTTACTTCTACAGTAGTATTGCCACACAACAGGCCTGTGATGTCCTGCTCAAGACATGAACAATAGAACCTGGGCCTGGCGATGACAAACATTTCTTGTGTTTATTAGTACAGGTTTTGTTTCTTCAACTTATGTTCAGATCATGCATCACATGAAGCAATGATCCTTAAAATGTTTAGCACAAAAAGTGAAATAGTAAAAGAGATCACTCAAAACAACATAACAGGAAAACGGTGTCAGGATGGAAGCCCAAAATGGTATTCATAGATATTTCAGTTTGCTGTACCAGTCTTTTCTACAAAATGCTAAATCTCCTTGGATCGAGTCAAATATAACCAGCTGCAATAGATGCATCAAGAAAAATGAATTGTGACAGAACATTTCGTTGAGCAGCTGACTATGAGGCAACCATTAATTTAACTACCAATACTCTAAGGTCTTCTAAAAATATCAGATGTAGCATGCGAGTCAACAAAGAATCTGCCTATGTTCATCGCCAGCTTCAACAAAGGGGAGAAACAAGAAACACCATAAATATTGACTATTAAGAAGACAACTAAATAAAAAATGGTAATGTCAATTTTTTAATTC
>NC_057800.1:699491159-699491773 GCF_018294505.1 Triticum aestivum
TTTCTTGTGTTTATTAGTACAGGTTTTGTTTCTTCAACTTATGTTCAGATCATGCATCACATGAAGCAATGATCCTTAAAATGTTTAGCACAAAAAGTGAAATAGTAAAAGAGATCGCTCAAAACAACATAACAGGAAAACGGTGTCAGGATGGAAGCCCAAAATGGTATTCATAGATATTTCAGTTTGTTGTACCAGTCTTTTCTACAAAATGCTAAATCTCCTTGGATCGAGTCAAATATAACCAACTGCAATAGATGCATCAAGAAAAATGAATTGTGACAGAACATTTCGTTGAGCAGTTGACTATGAGGCAACCATTAATTTAACTACCAGTACTCTAAGGTCTTCTAAAAATTTCAGATGTAGCATGCGAGTCAACAAAGAATCTGCCTATGTTCATCGCCAGCTTCAACAAAGGGGAGAAACAAGAAACACCATAAATATTGACTATTAAGAAGACAACTAGATAAAAAATGGTAATGTCAATTTTTTAATTCAAGAAATAGGGTGCTAAGAACTAAGAACAGCGCTAGCAACGTAAATTCCTGCCAAGAATATAGACACATGAGGCGGATCAGCTGGCAAATATTCCAAAAGCAAATCAACATTAC
>NC_057800.1:699491783-699493279 GCF_018294505.1 Triticum aestivum
CTGCTGCATACCAGGTGAAGAATGTATAGATGTACTCTGAGAACAAGTAGATGTGCACACACCTGCCACTCCATGAATCACTTGCAATTCTCACCCACTGGTCAATGTTCCAACAACTACTCTGCATCCTCAGCTTAGACACGCCAAGGTGATTGGTCACAAGGTCGTGGAAAAACAGAGGATCTAAGCTTGGACCAAAGAGCACCGGATACAGTTCAAGGTGAAGAGATTTGTTGATCCATCGCCAGTTACACATGCCACATCAATTAATCTGGATGATGAACTTACTTTGACACCTTACTTCTAAATTCTGAAGCCAATGATCAGAGTGACTTTCAACTTACTTCTACAGTAGTATTGCCACACAACAGGCCTGTGATGTCCTGCTCAAGACATGAACAATAGAACCTGGGCCTGGCGATGACAAACATTTCTTGTGTTTATTAGTACAGGTTTTGTTTCTTCAACTTATGTTCAGATCATGCATCACATGAAGCAATGATCCTTAAAATGTTTAGCACAAAAAGTGAAATAGTAAAAGAGATCACTCAAAACAACATAACAGGAAAACGGTGTCAGGATGGAAGCCCAAAATGGTATTCATAGATATTTCAGTTTGCTGTACCAGTCTTTTCTACAAAATGCTAAATCTCCTTGGATCGAGTCAAATATAACCAGCTGCAATAGATGCATCAAGAAAAATGAATTGTGACAGAACATTTCGTTGAGCAGCTGACTATGAGGCAACCATTAATTTAACTACCAATACTCTAAGGTCTTCTAAAAATATCAGATGTAGCATGCGAGTCAACAAAGAATCTGCCTATGTTCATCGCCAGCTTCAACAAAGGGGAGAAACAAGAAACACCATAAATATTGACTATTAAGAAGACAACTAAATAAAAAATGGTAATGTCAATTTTTTAATTCGAGAAATAGGGTGCTAAGAATTAAGAACAGCGCTAGCAACGTAAATTCCTCCCAAGAATATAGACACATGAGGCAGATCAGCCGGCAAATATTCCAAAAGCAAATCAACATTACTTCACTTCAGGCGAAAGGGAGACAAGCAATTAACATTCAGAGCTGGCGGGCATGGTGGGCGAGGAGGAAGCGGCGAGTGGAGGTGGCGCGGCGGACGGCGCGGCAGCGGAGGAGGGATTTGAGGTTGAGGCGGACGAGGATCTCCCAGATGAAGACGTCGTCTAGGTGGCCGGGGAGGAGAAGCGTCGTCGCTACTGCTGTTGTGGCCGCCGCCATGGCCGCCGGGCTGGGCTTAGCCCAGAAGCAGATCACTTTGAACTTCTCTGTTTTGATCACTTGTGAACCAAGGAGTTTCTCAAACAAACAAAAAAAACTTGTGAACCAAGGAGATCGCGGGGTACAACATTTCTTTTCTTCCTTGCACCGAAAAAAGGATTTTTCCCAAAGATTGCAAAAAAAAATCTGTTTCAAAAATATATTATACTACAACCCGCCCCCCCCCCCAAATCTAT
>NC_057800.1:699493351-699493882 GCF_018294505.1 Triticum aestivum
ATATTTTTTTTGTTTCAAAAAAAATTTGTTCAAAAATCGGCAAGAAACTTGATTCTTGCCGAGAACATGACATTGCAAAATTCAGAAGTTGGCATAAATTGAGCCAAAAGAGTCTACTCTCAGAAACTAAGCACCAAATTGCACTGCTGAGTAGTATACATATGAAGTGCACAAAGACCCAAGAGAACATCAAGCAAAAAACAGATAGAAATGGTACAGTAGCTTCACTTCCACCAAAGGTAATCTCAACAAAACAAACAACTAGAGAGAAAACTGGAACCATAGAGATCACTATCTAGATTGTTGATCAAAAGCACCGAACAACATCTGATGCAAGGCAAGTTGGGAATCCCTGAGCCGACAGTGTAGGTCAAGAGAATATGGACGATCCCGAAAGGATGTTCAGCAACAAGAACAAACAGCTTGTTCTGCCTCACAAAATCGATGGTTTTGATTTTTAACATAACCAGGTTATTACCGGTACCAGTCGCCTACCTGCATAGAATAGTATACATTGTACAAACCATCCAA
>NC_057800.1:699493892-699498473 GCF_018294505.1 Triticum aestivum
AAAAATATATATTTTTTTGGTTCAAAAAAAATCTGTTCAAAAATCGGCAAGAAACTTGATTCTTGCCGAGAACATGACATTGCAAAATTCAGAAGTTAGCATAAATTGAGCCAAAAGAGTCTACTCTCAGAAACTAAGCACCAAATTGCACTGCTGAGTAGTATACGTATGAAGTGCACAAAGACCCAAGAGAACATCAAGAAAAAAACAGATAGAAATGGTACAGTAGCTTCACTTCCACCAAAGGTAATCTCAACAAAACAAACAACTAGAGAGAAAACTGGAACCATAGAGATCACTATCTAGATTGTTGATCAAAAGCACCGAACAACATCTGATGCAAGGCAAGTTGGGAATCCCTGAGCCGACAGTGTAGGTCAAGAGAATATGGACGATCGCAAAAGGACGTTCGGCAACAAGAACAAACAGCCTGTTCTGCCTCACAAAATCGATGGTTTTGATTTTTAACATAACCAGGTTATTACCGGTACCAGTCGCCTACCTGCATAGAATAGTATACATTGTACAAAACCGTCCAAAGTTCTTGTTGTGCTGCTCCTGCAGACTAATCAATTAACCTTGGAAGGGTTTCTTCCTCCTAGTGAAGTTTTTATAGCGTGTTTGAGTTCGATTGTGGGAGAGAAAAACAGTGCAAGTTTCTGCATTTTTTCTACTCTTGTTGGTATCAAGCTCCTTACTATGAGTTTGTATCTAATTTCACATGCTGGCTTGTGGAAGTCACCAACAAGGTACAAACTAGAGTAGAGCCATGATAATTGCATTCAGCTGCTGAAATAACATCAGTGTCAGGTAACTAGTTAGGACTGCTGCATACCAGGTGGAGAATGTATAGATGTACTCTGAGAACAAGTAGATGTGCACACACCTGCCACTCCATGAATCACTTGCAATTCTCACCCACTGGTCAATGTTCCAACAACTACTCTGCATCCTCAGCTTAGACACGCCAAGGTGATTGGTCACAAGGTCGTGGAAAAACAGAGGATCTAAGCTTGGACCAAAGAGCACCGGATACAGTTCAAGGTGAAGAGATTTGTTGATCCATCGCCAGTTACACATGCCACATCAATTAATCTGGATGATGAACTTACTTTGACACCTTACTTCTAAATTCTGAAGCCAATGATCAGAGTGACTTTCAACTTACTTCTACAGTAGTATTGCCACACAACAGGCCTGTGTTGTCCTGCTCAAGACATGAACAAACTATAGAACCTAGGCCTGGCGATGACAAACCTTTCTTGTGTTTATTAGTACAGGTTTTGTTTCTTCAACTTATGTTCAGATCATGCATCACATGAAGCAATGATCCTTAAAATGTTTAGCACAAAAAGTGAAATAGTAAAAGAGATCGCTCAAAACAACATAACAGGAAAACGGTGTCAGGATGGAAGCCCAAAATGGTATTCATAGATATTTCAGTTTGTTGTACCAGTCTTTTCTACAAAATGCTAAATCTCCTTGGATCGAGTCAAATATAACCAACTGCAATAGATGCATCAAGAAAAATGAATTGTGACAGAACATTTCGTTGAGCAGTTGACTATGAGGCAACCATTAATTTAACTACCAGTACTCTAAGGTCTTCTAAAAATTTCAGATGTAGCATGCGAGTCAACAAAGAATCTGCCTATGTTCATCGCCAGCTTCAACAAAGGGGAGAAACAAGAAACACCATAAATATTGACTATTAAGAAGACAACTAGATAAAAAATGGTAATGTCAATTTTTTAATTCAAGAAATAGGGTGCTAAGAACTAAGAACAGCGCTAGCAACGTAAATTCCTGCCAAGAATATAGACACATGAGGCGGATCAGCTGGCAAATATTCCAAAAGCAAATCAACATTACCTCACTTCAGCCGAAAGGGAGACAAGCAATTAACATTCAGAGCTGGCGGGCGTGGTGGGCGAGGAGGAAGCGGCGAGTGGAGGTGGCGCGGCGGACGGCGCGACAGCGGAGGAGGGATTTGGGGTCGAGGCGGACGAGGATCTCACAGATGAAGACGTCGTCTAGGAGGTCGGGGAGGAGAAGCGTCGTCGCTGCTGCTGTTGTGGCCGCCGCCATGGCCGCCGGGCTGGGCTTAGCCCAGAAGCAGATCACTCTGTACTTCTCTGTTTTGATCACTTGTGAACCAAGGAGTTTCTGAAACAAACAAAAAAAACTTGTGAACCAAGGAGATCGCGGGGTACAACATTTCTTTTCTTCCTTGCACCGAAAAAAGGATTTTTCCTAGAGATTGCAAAAAAAATTGTTCAAAAACATATTATACTACACCCCCCCCCAAATCTGTTCAAAAATATATTTTTTTTGTTTCAAAAAAAATTTGTTCAAAAATCGGCAAGAAACTTGATTCTTGCCGAGAACATGACATTGCAAAATTCAGAAGTTGGCATAAATTGAGCCAAAAGAGTCTACTCTCAGAAACTAAGCACCAAATTGCACTGCTGAGTAGTATACATATGAAGTGCACAAAGACCCAAGAGAACATCAAGCAAAAAACAGATAGAAATGGTACAGTAGCTTCACTTCCACCAAAGGTAATCTCAACAAAACAAACAACTAGAGAGAAAACTGGAACCATAGAGATCACTATCTAGATTGTTGATCAAAAGCACCGAACAACATCTGATGCAAGGCAAGTTGGGAATCCCTGAGCCGACAGTGTAGGTCAAGAGAATATGGACGATCCCGAAAGGATGTTCAGCAACAAGAACAAACAGCTTGTTCTGCCTCACAAAATCGATGGTTTTGATTTTTAACATAACCAGGTTATTACCGGTACCAGTCGCCTACCTGCATAGAATAGTATACATTGTACAAACCATCCAAAGTTCTTGTTGTGCTGCTCCTGCAGACTAATCAATTAACCTTGGAAGGGTTTCTTCCTCCTAGTGAAGTTTTTATAGCGTGTTTGAGTTCGATTGTGGGAGAGAAAAACAGTGCAAGTTTCTGCATTTTTTCTACTCTTGTTGGTATCAAGCTCCTTACTATGAGTTTGTATCTAATTTCACATGCTGGCTTGTGGAAGTCACCAACAAGGTACAAACTAGAGTAGAGCCATGATAATTGCATTCAGCTGCTGAAATAACATCAGTGTCAAGTAACTAGTTAAGGCTGCTGCATACCAGGTGAAGAATGTATAGATGTACTCTGAGAACAAGTAGATGTGCACACACCTGCCACTCCATGAATCACTTGCAATTCTCACCCACTGGTCAATGTTCCAACAACTACTCTGCATCCTCAGCTTAGACACGCCAAGGTGATTGGTCACAAGGTCGTGGAAAAACAGAGGATCTAAGCTTGGACCAAAGAGCACCGGATACAGTTCAAGGTGAAGAGATTTGTTGATCCATCGCCAGTTACACATGCCACATCAATTAATCTGGATGATGAACTTACTTTGACACCTTACTTCTAAATTCTGAAGCCAATGATCAGAGTGACTTTCAACTTACTTCTACAGTAGTATTGCCACACAACAGGCCTGTGATGTCCTGCTCAAGACATGAACAATAGAACCTGGGCCTGGCGATGACAAACATTTCTTGTGTTTATTAGTACAGGTTTTGTTTCTTCAACTTATGTTCAGATCATGCATCACATGAAGCAATGATCCTTAAAATGTTTAGCACAAAAAGTGAAATAGTAAAAGAGATCACTCAAAACAACATAACAGGAAAACGGTGTCAGGATGGAAGCCCAAAATGGTATTCATAGATATTTCAGTTTGCTGTACCAGTCTTTTCTACAAAATGCTAAATCTCCTTGGATCGAGTCAAATATAACCAGCTGCAATAGATGCATCAAGAAAAATGAATTGTGACAGAACATTTCGTTGAGCAGCTGACTATGAGGCAACCATTAATTTAACTACCAATACTCTAAGGTCTTCTAAAAATATCAGATGTAGCATGCGAGTCAACAAAGAATCTGCCTATGTTCATCGCCAGCTTCAACAAAGGGGAGAAACAAGAAACACCATAAATATTGACTATTAAGAAGACAACTAAATAAAAAATGGTAATGTCAATTTTTTAATTCAATAAATAGGGTGCTAAGAACTAAGAACAGTGCTAGCAACGTAAATTCCTCCCAAGAATATAGACACATGAGGCGGATCAGCTGGCAAATATTCCAAAAGCAAATCAACATTACTTCACTTCAGCCGAAAGGGAGACAAGCAATTAACATTCAGAGCTGGCGGGCGTGGTGGGCGAGGAGGAAGCGGCGAGTGGAGGTGGCGCGGTGGACGGCGCGGCAGCGGAGGAGGGATTTGGGGTCGAAGCGGACGAGGATCTCCCAGATGAAGACGTCGTCTAGGAGGCCGGGGAGGAGAAGCGTCGTCGCTACTACTGTTGTGGCCGCCGCCATGGCCGCCGGGCTTGGCTTAGCCCAGAAGCAGATCACTCTGAACTTCTCTGTTTTGATCACTTGTGAACCAAGGAGTTTCTCAAACAAACAAAAAAACTTGTGAACCAAGGAGATCGCGGGGTACAACATTTCTTTTCTTCCTTGCACCGAAAAAAGGATTTTTCCCAAAGATTGCAAAAAAAT
>NC_057800.1:699498652-699503258 GCF_018294505.1 Triticum aestivum
AAAATCTGTTCAAAAATCGGCAAGAAACTTGATTCTTGCCGAGAACATGACATTGCAAAATTCAGAAGTTGGCATAAATTGAGCCAAAAGAGTCTACTCTCAGAAACTAAGCACCAAATTGCACTGCTGAGTAGTATACGTATGAAGTGCACAAAGACCCAAGAGAACATCAAGAAAAAAACAGATACAAATGGTACAGTAGCTTCACTTCCACCAAAGGTAATCTCAACAAAACAAACAACTAGAGAGAAAACTGGAACCATAGAGATCACTATCTAGATTGTTGATCAAAAGCACCGAACAACATCTGATGCAAGGCAAGTTGGGAATCCCTGAGCCGACAGTGTAGGTCAAGAGAATATGGACGATCGCAAAAGGACGTTTGGCAACAAGAACAAACAGCTTGTTCTGCCTCACAAAATCGATGGTTTTGATTTTTAACATAACCAGGTTATTACCGGTACCAGTCGCCTACCTGCATAGAATAGTATACATTGTACAAAACTGTCCAAAGTTCTTGTTGTGCTGCTCCTGCAGACTAATCAATTAACCTTGGAAGGGTTTCTTCCTCCTAGTGAAGTTTTTATAGCGTGTTTGAGTTCGATTGTGGGAGAGAAAAACAGTGCAAGTTTCTGCATTTTTTCTACTCTTGTTGGTATCAAGCTCCTTACTATGAGTTTGTATCTAATTTCACATGCTGGCTTGTGGAAGTCACCAACAAGGTACAAACTAGAGTAGAGCCCTGATAATTGCATTCAGCTGCTGAAATAACATCAGTGTCAGGTAACTAGTTAAGGCTGCTGCATACCAGGTGAAGAATGTATAGATGTACTCTGAGAACAAGTAGATGTGCACACACCTGCCACTCCATGAATCACTTGCAATTCTCACCCACTGGTCAATGTTCCAACAACTACTCTGCATCCTCAGCTTAGACACGCCAAGGTGATTGGTCACAAGGTCGTGGAAAAACAGAGGATCTAAGCTTGGACCAAAGAGCACCGGATACAGTTCAAGGTGAAGAGATTTGTTGATCCATCGCCAGTTACACATGCCACATCAATTAATCTGGATGATGAACTTACTTTGACACCTTACTTCTAAATTCTGAAGCCAATGATCAGAGTGACTTTCAACTTACTTCTACAGTAGTATTGCCACACAACAGGCCTGTGCTGTCCTGCTCAAGACATGAACAAACTATAGAACCTAGGCCTGGCGATGACAAACCTTTCTTGTGTTTATTAGTACAGGTTTTGTTTCTTCAACTTATGTTCAGATCATGCATCACATGAAGCAATGATCCTTAAAATGTTTAGCACAAAAAGTGAAATAGTAAAAGAGATCACTCAAAACAACATAACAGGAAAACGGTGTCAGGATGGAAGCCCAAAATGGTATTCATAGATATTTCAGTTTGCTGTACCAATCTTTTCTACAAAATGCTAAATCTCCTTGGATCGAGTCAAATATAACCAACTGCAATAGATGCATCAAGAAAAATGAATTGTGACAGAACATTTCGTTGAGCAGTTGACTATGAGGCAACCATTAATTTAACTACCAGTACTCTAAGGTCTTCTAGAAATTTCAGATGTAGCATGCGAGTCAACAAAGAATCTGCCTATGTTCATCGCCAGCTTCAACAAAGGGGAGAAACAAGAAACACCATAAATAATGACTATTAAGAAGACAACTAGATAAAAAATGGTAATGTCAATTTTTTAATTCAAGAAATAGGGTGCTAAGAACTAAGAACAGCGCTAGCAACGTAAATTCCTGCCAAGAATATAGACACATGAGGCGGATCAGCTGGCAAATATTCCAAAAGCAAATCAACATTACTTCACTTCAGCCGAAAGGGAGACAAGCAATTAACATTCAGAGCTGGCGGGCGTTGTGGGCGAGGAGGAAGCGGCGAGTGGAGGTGGCGCGGCGGACGGCGCGGCAACGGAGGAGGGATTTGGGGTCGAGGCGGACGAGGATCTCACAGATGAAGACGTCGTCTAGGAGATCGGGGAGGAGAAGCGTCGTCGCTGCTGCTGTTGTGGCCGCCGCCATGGCCGCCGGGCTGGGCTTAGCCCAGAAGCAGATCACTCTGAACTTCTCTGTTCTGATCACTTGTGAACCAAGGAGTTTCTGAAACAAACAAAAAAAACTTGTGAACCAAGGAGATCGCGGGGTACAACATTTCTTTTCTTCCTTGCACCGAAAAAAGGATTTTTCCTAGAGATTGGAAAAAAAATTGTTCAAAAATATATTATACTACACCCCCCCCCCCCAAATCTGTTCAAAAATATATATTTTTTGTTTCAAAAAAAATTTGTTCAAAAATCGGCAAGGAACTTGATTCTTGCCGAGAACATGACAATGCAAAATTCAGAAGTTGGAATAAATTGAGCCAAAAGAGTCTACTCTCAGAAACTAAGCACCAAATTGCACTGCTGGGTAGTATACGTATGAAGTGCACAAAGTCCCAAGAGAACATCAAGCAAAAAACAGATAGAAATGGTACAGTAGCTTCACTTCCACCAAAGGTAATCTCAACAAAACAAACAACTAGAGAGAAAACCGGAACCATAGAGATCACTATCTAGATTGTTGATCAAAAGCACCGAACAACATCTGATGCAAGGCAAGTTGGGAATCCCTGAGCCGACAGTGTAGGTCAAGAGAATATGGACGATCGCGAAAGGACGTTCGGCAACAAGAACAAACAGCTTGTTCTGCCTCACAAAATCGATGGTTTTGATTTTTAACATAACCAGGTTATTACCGGTACCAGTCGCCTACCTGCATAGAATAGTATACATTGTACAAAACCGTCCAAAGTTCTTGTTGTGCTGCTCCTGCAGACTAATCAATTAACCTTGGAAGGGTTTCTTCCTCCTAGTGAAGTTTTTATAGCGTGTTTGAGTTCGATTGTGGGAGAGAAAAACAGTGCAAGTTTCTGCATTTTTTCTACTCTTGTTGGTATCAAGCTCCTTACTATGAGTTTGTATCTAATTTCACATGCTGGCTTGTGGAAGTCACCAACAAGGTACAAACTAGAGTAGAGCCCTGATAATTGCATTCAGCTGCTGAAATAACATTAGTGTCAGGTAACTAGTTAAGGCTGCTGCATACCAGGTGAAGAATGTATAGATGTACTCTGAGAACAAGTAGATGTGCACACACCTGCCACTCCATGAATCACTTGCAATTCTCACCCACTGGTCAATGTTCCAACAACTACTCTGCATCCTCAGCTTAGACACGCCAAGGTGATTGGTCACAAGGTCGTGGAAAAACAGAGGATCTAAGCTTGGACCAAAGAGCACCGAATACAGTTCAAGGTGAAGAGATTTGTTGATCCATCGCCAGTTACACATACCACATCAATTAATCTGGATGATGAACTTACTTTGACACCTTACTTCTAAATTCTGAAGCCAATGATCAGAGTGACTTTCAACTTACTTCTGGAGTAGTATTGCCACACAACAAGCCTGTGCTGTCCTGCTCAAGACATGAACAAACTATAGAACCTGGGCTTGGCGATGACAAACATTTCTTGTGTTTATTAGTACAGGTTTTGTTTCTTCAACTTATGTTCAGATCATGCATCATATGAAGCAATGATCCTTAAAAAATTTAGCACAAAAAGTGAAATAGTAAAAGAGATCACTCAAAACAACATAACAGGAAAACGGTGTCAGGATGGAAGACCAAAATGGTATTCATAGATATTTCAGTTTGCTGTACCAGTCTTTTCTACAAAATGCTAAATCTCCTTGGATCGAGTCAAATATAACCAGCTGCTATAGATGCATCAGGTAAAATGAATTGTGACAGAACATTTCGTTGAGCAGTTGACTATGAGGCAACCATTAATTTAACTACCAGTACTCTAAGGTCTTCTAAAAATATCAGATGTAGCATGCGAGTCAACAAAGAATCTGCCTATGTTCATCGCCAGCTTCAACAAAGGGGAGAAACAAGAAACACCATAAATATTGACTATTAAGAAGACAACTAGATAAAAAGATGGTAATGTCAATTTTTTAATTCAAGAAATAGGGTGCTAAGAACTAAGAACAGCGCTAGCAACGTAAATTCCTGCCAAGAATATAGACACATGAGGCGGATCAGCTGGCACATATTCCAAAAGCAAATCAACATTACTTCACTTCAGCCGAAAGGGAGACAAGCAATTAACATTCAGAGCTGGCGGGCGTGGTGGGCGAGGAGGAAGCGGCGAGTGGAGGTGGCGCGGCGGACGGCGCGGCAGCGGAGGAGGGATTTGGGGTCGAGGCAGACGAGGATCTCCCAGATGAAGACGTCGTCTAGGAGGCCGGGGAGGAGAAGCGTCGTCGCTGCTGCTGTTGCGGCCGCCGCCATGGCCGCCGGGCTGGGCTTAGCCTAGAAGCAGATCACTCTGAACTTCTCTGTTTTGATCACTTGTGAACCAAGGAGTTTCTGAAACAAACAAAAAAAACTTGTGAACCAAGGAGATCGCGGGGTATAACATTTCTTTTCTTCCTTGCACCGAAAAAAGGATTTTTCCTAGAGATTGCAAAAAAAATCTGTTCAAAAATATATTATACTACAACCCGCCGCCCCCCCC